>NC_069501.1:782736925-782764425 GCF_027579735.1 Bombina bombina | reverse complement strand
ATATAATGTAAAAAATTATTTTTTTAAATATTTTATATTTAATATTTCAATAATGCGTATTGAAGAAAGCAATCCTTTATGTGTGTTAACCCGACCACGTTAGTTCTAATCTGCGAACCCTGATGCGCATCATGCATATTTTACATTCCAATGTTCTCCTTATAATAGAATATGTTCTATGTATTTTTAAATAGATATTCCTATATATATCTGTATAAGGTATCTATACCTATATTTAATCATATAGATATATAGGTATATATATATAAATGTTACAAAAAAATCATCAGCTATATTTAAAAATATTTATTTAAGAATAAATAGAGCATGTTCTTCTATGTAAAGATCATTGGAATGTGAAATATTCATAATTCATGTCGGGTTGCGCACACCTGAATAAAAATAGTCGGGTTAGCGGGCGAGTATGGCTGTTATTTTATTTTTTTGCAGTTTTCACGCTCCATTGCAGTCTATTGGAAAATGTGTTTGCTACATTTTGTTAGCGCACACCGAGTTTTTGCTTGCGTGCAACTTGTAATACGAGCGCAACCCAATGTGCGCAAAAAACTATCTAGTTTGAGCAGTGGTGCTAAATTGCACTCCACTCGTAATCTAGCCCTGTATAAATTGTAGATAAAATATTCTCCATTTTGCAAATACAGCAATCAAAGTACCATAAAGGGACTTTGTCAATATAATCCCCATATTAATCTTAATTTAATATCCATATATTTAATTTTATATTTTACTATTTTAATTTTAATCCAGCAGATTATACTATATTTAATACTAAGGTTTTTTTTTGTAATAACAAATACAGCTATGGTTCACATTTAAGAAAAAAAAATATTTTCAACATTTGGTTTAACTATGCTTGGTTTAACATTTGTTATAAAATATGAAACCTGATTAATTTATTTCCGTTTATTTATATAACATCAAAACAAAGAGAACATTCCCGTCTAATTATTCAAACACATGGAAACTAAATTACTTACAAGTTGTAAGACATTCCAGGTAGACTACTCATTGTAATGGAAAATTAAAGGGACATGAAACCCAACATTTTTCTTTCATAAATCAGGTAGAGAATACAATTTTAAACAACTTTCCGATTTACTTCTATTATTTAATGTGCTTCCTTCTCTTGTTATCCTTTCTTGAAAGGTTTATCTAGGAAAGCTCAGGAGCAGCAAAGAACCTAGGCTCTAGCTGCTGATTGGTGGCTGCATATATATACTGATTATCATTGGCTCACCCATATGTTCAGTTAGAAACCAGTAGTGTATTGCTTCTTATTCAACAAATACCAAGAGAACAAATAAAAATTGATAATAGGAGTAAATTAGGAAGTTGCTTAAAATTTCATGTTCTATCTGAATCATGAAATAAAACATTTGGGTCTCTTATCGCTTTAAGCTCACCATAATTGTAGCAAGAGACACCAATGTGAATGCAAATTAAGTATCTTAATCATATCTTTTTTTAAAATATTTGTGTATGGTTAATTTTTAGTTGCTAATATTGTATTATCATTATCCCTATGAATGCAGATAAACTCCCTGTAAGAATGGATACAAAATTGCTTTGGGGGTCCAAGAAAAAGATTTGATGGAGCTGAAATTTGAATGTGTAATTTTTAATAGAAAATAATTAACTTTATTAAAATGTGCATAAATTATATCTATTAAAATCATTATCTGGACATGAAACCCAACATTTTTCTTTAGTTGATCATTTCTAATGAAGATGCGCTGTAACTTTTTTTTTTAATCTAGCTGTTCCATTCTAATACCCTGAGCTCCAACTACCTACTTCAAAAGTATTTTTTTTTGGTGAGCTAATGGTTTGAGCTGTTCTCCAATCCGCGCTCTAGATACAAAAAAAGTGCAGCACAGCTAGAGCACAGATTGCAGAACAATTCAAACCGTTAGCTCATCAAAAAAGAGTTTTGAAGTGCGCGGTCAGAGCATGGGATATTAAGGCTGTGACACACTGCAAGCAGAGCGGTGCGCAGCGTGTACATGCAGCTGTGTGCGCTCAGTGTGTCCTGCCTTTTCATCTCTTAGCACTCTGCTGCGTCAGGTCACGTAGCTGAGCGCTCAGAGATGAAATATCTGAACTTCAGAAGCGATGCGACGCGGAGCAAAGCAGCTGCTTTGCCTCGCGTCGCTCCGCTTGCAGTGTGTCACAGCCTTTAGAAGGCAGAGCTTGATTAAAAAGTAAGTTACAGCGCATCTTTATTAGAAGTGATCAATTAAAGTTCATCTAAAATATCAATTAGATTCCAGACCTGATTTTAAAACATTGAAAGTTTACCATTTACGCATGAGTGTGCGTTTGCGGGCAACACATAACTCACCACTTGTAAAATAAGCATAGATAACATGTCTTGCACTATCCAATGAAAGAATAGGGCATGCTTAAAAAAAAATGTTTTACCACTCACTTGTAACAACAGGTTGTGCACTATTCTTTTTTTTTTTTTTTTTAAATAATTTTTATTGGGTTTTTCAAATAATACAAAGAGAGAAAAAAAAAGTCATACAACAAAAACATTGTATCCTCGATAACATATAAAATGTAAAGAACTTACATATTGCTTGTAACCAGTAATTAGCTTGAAATAAGGGAAAATTCACAACAGCAAATATATATCCCAAGAGGATAGGATTGTTTCAGATTGAGCTCTATACATATTTTAAATTGTATAGCAAATTTAGAAAGGCTCCAATAGCAAAACGTAAAAGAGAATTGGGAAATATGCAAATATTATTATCTATTGTCAGACTAAGCTATATATGTACCATTATAAAAAATTATTAAATATTTTTAAAATATATGCAACAGTTGAGTATATATAGGGGGAGATATAAAGAGATATGATTGTATTTGTGGTATATTTCAAGGGAAACCGCAGAGTGATACTCTGAGAAAAATTGCAGATGCCAGAGTGTAGATTGTACACTATTCTTAGCGCAGGGCAGTGATATAGAAAGCGCACCTTGCGCTATGAAAACGTGCTCCACTTGTAATCTAAGCCTTAATTGGGAGGGTAATTATGAATTTAATGCGTCCATTTTAAATTGCTTTATTGTAATATACAGACTACCCACTGCTTTAACACTGTAAATGTGACAGATAATATACAGCCAATTTATACAATTATCTCAGTGGTTTCATAATTGGCATTAGTTGTAGTCCAAAGGGTGGTTAAGCATGAAGGGACAGCAGGAAGCAGGTGCAATTTTCACCTTTCTCCACCACAGTAGCCCAAAGAGGGTGCAAAGTAAAAGATTGTGGTGCTTTTGCGTCCTTGTAGAGTTAACGCTCTGCATTGTACCTTCGTTATTTAAATTTTCTTTAATTTAAAAGGACAGCATACTGTAGAATGTTTTACCAGTTACTTAATTTACATCCCTGAGTGCAATAAGTTGTTTATAAATATATTTATCTTTACCTTTATTTTGGCATTTGAACTAGCTGTTTTTGCTTACAGTAACCCAACCTATATTGGAATTTTCAATACTTAAAAACTGGCTATAAAAAAGCATCGCCAGCAGAAGAAATTACACTCCCAGAGGAAAGTGGAAGAGATAAGTAATAAAATGTTATTATTCAAATGTTTTCTCTAAGGCCCCGATATTCAAAGGTTCTCCAGCTTGGAGAGAAATTGCCATTTAGATTTCACAGGGGCTGAACTCACTGAACTGCAATTTCTCTTCAAGCTGGAGAACCTTTGAATATCAGGCCCTAAAGCTGTCCACTCAGGCAAGATGATCTAAGGCATCTCGTCCGTAAGGAGAGATCACTAAAAAATTGTTAGAAACATACATTTTAATTTGAAAGATGTTTATCTCACTGTGCAGGGTTCTTGATGTGAAGGAGAGACACCTATATTACAACAAAAGGTCTAAAAAAAATTACAGGGATTTTGTTTGATTTCTCTCCATACCGGCAAGCTTTTGAATATCAGGCCCTAAGATTTGGGCTTTGGGATCTGATTTCTCTGTAAGCTCAACCCATTGTAATAGGTTGTGGTGTGAAAAGAAGAAAATCAGCTAATTTTTATACCAAATAAACCTAAAGAATCAGTTTCTCGTTGCATTTTATACACTGCTGCTGATATAACAACAAGTCATTAAAAACACAGTATGTGGGGGCATTTGGGGCAGATTTATAAAATTAACCAGAGATTCAGTCTCTGGTTGATTTTATAAGCGCTAATTGCTGCCGTGAGCTTGTGATAGAAATAACCAGCCACTTGTAATAGCTGGTTAATTATCTCGCTCCCGCAAGCGGGCAAATTTGCCCGTTTGCGGGAGCGCAATAATTTAGCACTCCACTTGTCATCTAGACCATAGTATTGTTCCTTTCATAGTGTCTAAGTAGAAATACATCCATCAGAAGTAAACATTTGAAGAATTTTTTCTTTACTCATATTTTACTTGTGGCAATCCAGAAGTCAGACATATTATGTAGAGATAAATAAATGGCTTCATAACTACAAACACTGTTAATCTGTTTTCACTATGGATTAATTTCCTACTTAGTCTGTGTTAAGAATCAAAGACGTGACTGTTCTTTTTAAATAGCAAACACTGTCATATCTCTTTTTAAATATGTGCATTAAACTGCTCTTAGCTATGTTTAAAATGAGTGCCGCAAACTGATTTGCTTTTGTTAAGAACTATTTTATTCACTATGTTAAGCTTCTGACCTCAAGAAATGATCCATGTCTTGTTGTAAATTTTATTAAAAACGATATTAATTCTGGATATATTAATATAACTAGGTATAGCACTTGATAAGTTCCTCTGTAGAACAGTAAATAAAATTAATTTGGCTAACCACTTCTTATAATGTAAACCTCTTTCTTTCATTTCTTTTTTTCAATGCACAATTCAGTGGCACAAATATAATTGTGATTGGAATAAGCACAAGCAATGCTTCTGGTATCTATTCTGCTGTGGTAATGTGCTGAGCTAATACTATATTTAGCCTCATATTTAGAGACCTTTTTGAAGTATGCTATGTTTAGTGCAGACTTTTTCCAGCAATAAATTATTACTTTCTGTGTGGGGCAGAAATTGATGTTTGTTCTATAGAACTACAAACCATATATCTGGAGGCCACTGTACCACATTCCAGCTTAGCTACTGCTGTCATGTAGCTCATGCCTTTGTGACATTTATATTCATACTATTCTAAAATATTTATTAATGTGGTTCTGAAGCAAGAAGAACTCATACTGATGTTATGGAATCCCGTTGTGTTTGAAATTCCTGTATGTTACGGACTTTTTTATCCCTATTCCCAGTTTTACTTGATCTCACATGCTTGCACGTGATCAGACTCCTGTCAGCAATTAATTAGCCAACGGCTGTTACCATTAAGTTGTCACAACATGGTTATTGTTTTCTGCTGTAACCTCTATAGCATAATAGTAACAGTATCTCATGCCTGCTCTTATTATGTGCAAACCTCTTTTACACCAGCATAAAATTCTGTAAATAGATTTGGGAAATTTTCTAATTTTGCAATCAATATGCAAAAATCAGAAATCATAAATGTATCACTATCCCACACAGAATTCAACTCCTTACATACTAAATAAAGCCATAAAATATTGAGGGATCTATCTTTCCCCCGAGTCTGCTATACTTTTTTATTAGAATTATATATCTCTTCTTATTTTGATAAGAATTATAGAACTCTTCTTAATAATACATTAAAAGACCTAAAAACCTGGGCACACAAACCTATATATTGGTGGGGTCGAGTTCAGGTCCTAAAGATGACGACTCTTCCCAGAATCTTATATATTTTGCAGGCCCTCCCTCTCATTTATTGGATTGGTCCATTAGAAGGCTCTAGGGACAGATTAACTCTTTTATATGGGGTAGAAGAAGACCTAGAATTAGCAAAAACAATGTATATAGATCTTCCAGGGACTGCAGTTTAGGATTCCCAAATATCAAAAATTACTATGAAACGGCTACACTTCAAAGAATATTAGACTAGCACTGCTCTGGGGACTCAAAAAGCCAGGATATCCATTGATTCCCATATTCTAAAAATTCCCAATTTATGTGCGTAATGCTGGGTACCAATATAACTCAGACCCCCAAGTTGTCACCTCCTAGAGATCCACAGACACTTGATTCAAATCTGGGAATAAATAATCTATTTGAGCAAAAGCATCACAACTAAAAGATCTCCCCTATCCCTGATTTCACTAAATGCAGAATTGATTGGTGGACTTGATAGTGGTATTCAACGACTACAGAAATGGGATCATACAGTACCTTTAACAACTTTTATAGACAAAGGGAAATTGAGAGAAATCAACTTAATGAGATCTTGGAAGTCCAATTTACCAGATGGCTCAAGTTTGCTCTGTTATCCCACTTTATTCAGACCTCCACCTTTGATTCAAATCTTTTTAGGACATTAACATAATTTGAGAGTTTATGCCTTTAAACGGAAGCTGTCAAAAGTCCCCTTTACTATCTCATAAACTCTTACAATCCAATCATAATTAGACTAGACATGTGCATTTCGTTTCGTCCCAAATCGAAATTCGGAAAAATATGCCAAATTCAGAGATTCAAATCAATTTGAATTTCCGAATTACCCTAGCAACAAAACTAAACTAACCGAATGCATTTGTATTTGTTAGTTTGTATTTATTCGTTACATTCGAATGGCCATGGAATAATCACAATTCAGTATAAAAATTAAATTTAGTGAGATTTAGTGAGATAGAAAAGTGAAATAATTCAGTTTGTGTAACTTGGAACCATCTGAATCAACATAACACATATGATAGGGATATGAACTAGCGCCTACTCTGTACCCTTTGTGCTTGAGGGGGGTGGTACCTAGTAACCACCAATAGAAATCAAGTGCAGGATGGGGATTCCTCAAGCGCCTACCAGGCCGTAGGCAAAAAGGGATTAACAGCGATATGAGTCTAGTATTCTAAAATTGCTTAAAAATATTTAATAAACAAAGTCTAAAAACATACAGTATATTCATGGATCCATGAAGAACAATAATAAACAGGGTATGTAAACAGATACACAAAATAGTGAATAAAGATAATACTAAAAACAACAGATGGTCACAAATTAATGGCCTATCTGATAATGTACAGGACTGGGTACTGATCACTAGGATACCAATGTGTTAAAAACAGCAAGTGTTCAAAAGTGTTCAAAAAATCATCATGAAAAAAAGGCCCAGTGAAAAAAACAACTCAGTGAAAAAACAATAATCAATAATGTGAATTGCAATTCAGTTTCCAAAAATGGACAAATAATGAAGATCGTAAATTAGTGAACAAGTTAATGAAAAAAATCCTGTGTAAAAGCAAAGTGGAAATAGTCACCCAGACCTATATATATATTCTTTGTAGTGATCCCACAGTGTAGATATATCCTTGAGAGTGTGGAGAGAAGAGGGGCAGTGCCCACAGGAGTGTGGAACAAGGAGTTAAAAACCAATGTATGAACCAGATTGGCCCAAAAAACGATATCCACCTAAAAATGTATAGAAAGAAAAATATAGTGCAGATTACTTCACACAATATTAATTAAATGAAAATAGGCTTACCAATACTCAGTTGACACGTTTCGGCCCTAATATAGACCTTTATCAAGACTGAGTTTACTAAGGAAATTGTGTCCTTATAAAGGGTATTGTAGCCAATAGTTGTGTTGAATTTTTGCGCCAAAAATTAAGCTCCGTCCACTTCCTGTTAGATGCATTGTGGGTATTGGCATTATTTTCGTGGATATGGGCATTATTTTCGAATCATAATCCTTTATTCGATTTTAGGTAGGTAATCTGTATGTACTTAGATCAAGGGTTCTAGACATAGTATATATAATGTGAAAAAAACATTTGTCTATCTCATATGTGTAGTTGAAATTAATGCCGGAATCTAACTTCCGGTTATCTTTGAAAATGTTGTCACTTCCGGTGCAGCTATATGCCTACGTAAAGTGTAGCAACCATTTGTAACATAATCAATACACCTATATCTGACTACAATTATTCGTCTAGCCAGTAAAGTGGACCATGGATCGTGATTTACAATCTCAGAGAATAGGTCCTAATATCAGAAGTTCCCATGGAATCTTACTTCCGGTTTTGGCAACTCATGACGTCATTTCCGGTTCAGAAGTGCCCATGGAGTTTTACTTCCGGTTTTGGCAAATCGTGACGTTATTTCCGGTTTAGGTACTGAATACATAAAGCCGTATTGTCTCTTAAGGAGTTCAATTTGGACATGGGCATTAAAGATGACATAAATTGTAATAGGTGAAAGTGATCGCAGAGTATTACTTTGGTGCATATAAGGACTTAATGCCACTTCTGGTTTAACGGAGCATTGTTTAAGACATTCGGCATAACTCACAAATTGAGAGACAGGACCTGACTTATAACTAATAAAGATTTTCGAAAATATCGCTTGTTTGTGTGTATCAATTTTTATAACCTATTTTAGAGTTATGTATAGGTGTGAGCATATAGATAATAGAGGTAAACTACAGTGTTAAAAACATATTGGCGTGAACCAGGGGAGATAGTTACTTGTGTGTTTTGAACTATTAATGCTACTCATAGCTTTCAATATACATGGAATACTAGAAAACTATTAATGGCATAACAAGAACACATTCTAAACATATCAGACACGTGTAGACAATAATTAGTTTGTTAAACAATAGGAAATAGCAATATAAAGAAGATGGCTACTATGTATTTGGAACTAATGAGCTGTTAATATAACTTATAGCATCCAATTTACATGGAGTGTAGAATAACCAATAGTGGTATATCTAAACATATCAAAAACAATAATTGGTTAAAAATAAAAAATGTCATATAAGGGACATGAGTCCTCATATGTTCTATAATAATATTTTCACCCAGGATCGTGACGTCCCTACCAGACTTGTTGGCGGGTAGTACTATAATTTTGGTCACTCTAGCTAGTTGCTGGGATGGGCAACTGGGCCGTGGATCTGGTTAGATCCATGTAAAAACCACAATAGATGCTAGATGAATACGCAACAAAACTAGATTTAGATGATATAGCTTTAGGTCAAATTGAGCCGATCACCGGCTCTGACTAGGTTGTGACATCACAGGGGGCTAATTTGTAGGCTTATACATTATATGAAGAAACTAGATCAGCTGAAATATCAAGCTTAAGCTTCAATATAGGATAAATTAAGGGAGAATAGGACCTTATTAAGTCTAACATTGTAGAGAAAGGATTACTATTGTGGCACTGTAGGGGACTGGTGTAGATCTGGAATCGGTTATAACCGATAATTAAAGCTGTGGCTGTAATTGACTCAATGTATACACAAAGAAGTTGCCTTACAATGATGTATACATATCAGGCTATGACCCCACAGAACCTTTTGGATATAGGGGTAGATATGTACGTGAAAACATTGGACAAACTATAAATTATAGAGTTTGACTAGCTACTTTCTTGGAGGAGAAGGATGACTGGTATAATGGGACTATCCCCTAGTAGATATAGTCTATATTGTAAGTGTGGAACTAGAGCTGCTACTGTAATAAGATACATGTAATATGACATTAATGGAGAGCAATCATATTCAATGGGCTGCAAAGGGCTACAATTATCATAGTGGGTGTGTCTTCTAAAAGATGCCCTAATAGAGTGCCCAATCGATGATAGGTGGCAAAAGGAAAAAGCACACACAAAGGTCGGGAATGATCATGACACACAGGTGCTCCTAGAGGTTTAGGGAGACACGTTTCGGCCCTAATATAGGCATTTATCAAGACTGAGTTTACTAAGGAAATTGTGTCCTTATAAAGGGTATTGTAGCCAATAGTTGTGTTGAATTTTAGCGCCAAAAATTAAGCTCCGCCCACTTCCTGTTAGATGCATTGTGGGTATGGGCATTATTTTCGTGGGTATGGGCATTATTTTCGAATCATAATCCTTTATTCGATTCTAGCTAGGTAATCTGTATGTACTTAGATCAAGGGTTCTAGACATAGTATATATAATGTGAAAAAAACATTTGTCTATCTCATATGTGTAGTTGAAATTAATGCCGGAATCTAACTTCCGGTTATCTGTGAAAATGATGTCACTTCCGGTGCAGCTATATGCCTACGTAAAGTGTAGCAACCATTTGTAACATAATCAATATACCTATATCTGACTACAATTATTCGTCTAGCCAGTAAAGTGGACCATGGATCGTGATTTACAATCTCAGAGAATAGGTCCTAATATCAGAAGTTCCCACGGAATCTTACTTCCGGTTTTGGCAACTCATGACGTCATTTCCGGTTCAGAAGTGCCCATGGAGTTTTACTTCCAGTTTCGGCAAATCGTTTCCGGTTTAGGTACTGAATACATAAAGCCGTAATGTCTCTTAAGGAGTTCAATTTGGACATGGGCATTAAAGATGACATAAATTGTAATAGGAGAAAGTGATCGCAGAGTATTAATCGCAGAGTATTAATTTTTAAAACCTATTTTAGAGTTATGTATAGGTGTGAGCATATAGATAATAGAGGTAAAGTACAGTGTTAAAAACATTTTTTAGCCTATTGTAGAGTTATGTATAGGTGTGAGCATATAGATAATAGAGGTAAACTACAATGTTAAAAACATATTGTCGTGAACCAGGGGAGATAGTTACTTGTGTGTTTTGAACTATTAATGCTACTCATAGCTTTCAATATACATGGAATACTAGAAAACCATTAATGGCATAACGAGAACACATTCTAAACATATCAGACACGTGTAGACAATAATTAGTTGGTTAAACAATAGGAAATAGCAATATAAAGAAGATGGCCATCCTGCACTCAACATAACACATACTGAACTTCCGAATTAACAATTCGAATCCGAAATGAATACATCCAAATTTATTAGAATCCGAATGAATCAGAAACGAATACATTTGAATGTATCCGAATTCGAATCAATCCAAAACAAAATTCGAAAGAATCAGAATCGGTCTGAAACGAAACGAAACAAATTTTTCTGCTGTACACATGTCCAAATTAGACCCTTCCCACATACACATCTAGATGGCATAAAGAACTAAACATACAGGGCCAGATTACAAGTGGAGCACTAATTAACGCTTCCACTTGTGTGTTAACTGCACTAGAAGTAGGCTTTTTGCGCTCGTCCGGTTGCGCTCGAATTATGAGTTGAATGTAAACTGTTTTTGCTCGCACTCTAACCAGACAAGCGCAAAAAGCCGAACTTAGTATACCATGTGCACGTTGACATATTGCTCTATGGTAGTCAATGGAGGAAAAAAAGTGGAAAAAAAACTTACTCCCACACAAACATGATTACATTATCTCATGCACTCTAACCCTACATGAAAATATGAATATTTCACATTCTATAGTGGATTATGTTCTATTTATTCATAAATAATTATTTCTACATATATCGGATGGTATGTTGATACAATATATATTTATATATATATATATACATGATTATATATAGGTATAGATATATACAGATATATATATATATATATAGGACTATCTATTTAAAAATACATAGAACATGTTCTGCTATGTAAATACATAGTATAACTCTTTATTAAATATGAATATTGCATAATTACATGTTTTTATCTACTTAACTGCAAAGGGCTCCAATGCACTTATATATTTATCCCAATATAGTGCGTTTATTTAGCAATAATATACAGTCATGGCCAAAAATATTGGCACCCCTACATTTCTGTCAGATAATGCACCACTTCACCCAGAAAATTGTTGCAATTACAAATGTTTAGGCATTCTCGTGTTTACTTATTTTATTTGTATTGGTATGACACAAAAAAGTAAGATAAAAAAGCCAAATCAGACAAATTCCAGGCAGACTTCTAAAAATGGACTGGACTAAATTATTGGCACCCTCAATTTAATATTTGGTAGCAAACCTGTTAGAAAAATAACTAAAAACAATTGCTTCCTGTAACCATCAATGAGTTTCTTACACCTCTCCATTGGAATTTTGGACCACTCTTCTTCTGGCAACTGCTCCACGTCTCTCAGATTGGAAGGGTTCCTTCTCCCAACTGCTGTTTTGAGATCTCTCCACAGGTGCTTTATGGGATTGAGATCTGGACTCATTGCTTGCCAGTTCAGTGGTCTCCAGCGCTTTGGCTTAAACAATTTCTGGGTGCTTTTTTATGTGTGCTTTGGGTCACTGTCCTGCTGTAAGACCCATGACCTCTTACGGAGACCCAACTTTCTGACACTGTGCCCTACATTGCACCACATAATGCCATGCACACAGTCAAGACATCCAGTGCCTGAAGCAGCAAAGCAACCCCAAAACATTAGTGAACCTCCACCATGCTTGATTGTAGGGACTGTATTCTTTTCTTTAAGAGCCTCATTTTCTTTTTTATGACACGATGAATCCACGGATCATCTTAATTACTAATGGGATATTCACCTTCTGGTCAGCAGGAGGAGGCAAAGAGCACCACAGCAGAGCTGTTAAATAGCTCCTCCCTTCCCTCCCACTCCAGTCATTCTCTTTGCCTACATCAGTGATAGGAAGTGGTAAAGTGAGGTGTTAGTATAGATTCTTCAATCAAGAGTTTATTATTTTTAAAGTAGTTCAAGATTGTGCTTCTTTGTTCTGGGGTGTAGCCGTAGTCCATATCAGTCTCTTCAGTAGAGCATTGGTGGCTTTAGAGCAATGGGAACTTGTGGGACATAATTCTCACTGTGCCTCCCATATATTATTGCTGCCCTAACCCTGAAAACCTGAGGAATATATATTCAGGAATTTCTTTTTCTTCACAGGTCCATGTGGGGGATAGGACCCCTCAAACCTGGTGAACTGTCTTTGCTGTCAGGCAGACATATGAGGTAAGTGCTTGGTTTTTTCCTGGGACACTTAGAGGAAAAGGAGCACTTTATTATACTTCATTACTTTTCATAAAGGGCTTATTATTGCAGGGCAAATATATAAGGTACTTTATTAAAGGGACACTTAACACCTGATAAAAATCATTAAAAAGTATGTATTATTATGAATTAAAATCAAGTTATCACTACTGTCTAGTTTATTTGTTCACCTTACCCCTAAGTGTTGAAAAAAATCGATTTGAAGATGAATGCCAATAAGTTGCATTATTCTCCCATGTAAGGTGCCATATTAGAACGCATGTTACACTGTGTCACAGCAGTCATGTGACTTGTGCATATAAAAAAACACAGCAGCAGCACTCAATGTTATGCAGACAGAGCTTGTGCTGCAGTTTATGTTATACATCTGTTACAGGAATAAAACATTTTATTATTATGTTTTTCTATGCAAATAAAGCTTACTTTTTCAAACGTTACCACTGACATTCCTAATGTGTGTGAATGTACACAGCACTCGGCAGGGTTATAAATGTAAATCATTCTCTTCTCTGACAAGCTCTGGTCTGGAGAGGGAGGGGCCGAGGGGGGAGAGAGAGCAGAGAGACTCCGTGAAGAAAATAGACTGAGTAACTCATGCTGCAAATACTTTTTCCTGGAGATTTGTTCTACACAATATTTTATTTTCATACATCTACATCACATATATACAGTAATATATGTATTGCAGATGTATGAAAATAAAATATTGTATAGAACAAATGCACTATCTCTCAGGACTGAGACTTCCTTGGAGGAGATTCAAGACAGGATAAAAGCTCTGAAGCTAGCTAATGCTTTTATTACAGATGCTCCCCTTCAAATTATTAAACTGTGAGCTAATATTTCGGGTTTCTCTATTTTAGCACGCAGAGCCTTATGGTTAAAACCTTGGTCTGCGAATGTCTCTTACAAAGCCTAAGCTTCTAGCGATTCCTTACAAGGGGAATACCTTGTTTGGACCTGGCCTCATGGAAATTATCTCTGATATCACGGGAGGTAAGGGTTATCTCCTCCCTCAAGATAAGAGAAACAAACAAAAAGGACGACAGAGTAATTTTCGTTCCTTTCAAAATTTCAAGGGAAATTCTTCCTCTTCCTCCTCTAAGCAGGAACAATCTAAACCTACATGGAGACCCAACCAGTCTTGGAATAAAGGTAAACAATCCAAGATGCCTGCTATTGAATCCAAAACAACATAGGGCATGCCCCCGATCCGGGATCTGGTAGGAGGCAGACTTTCTTTCTTCATTCTGGCTTGGGTTTGAGATGTTCAGGATCCCTGGGCAATAGATATAGTGTCTCAGGGATACAAATTGGAGTTCAAAAGTTTTCCTCCCAGAGGCAGGTTTCTACTTTCAAGATTATCTGCAGACCAGACAAAAAGAGAGATGTTCTTACATTGTGTAGGAGACCTCTCCGACCTGGGAGTGATTTTTCCCGTTCCAGTACAGGAACAGGGTCAGGGTTTTTATTCCAATCTGTTCGTGGTTCCCAAAAAGGAGGGAACCTTCAGACCAATTTTAGACCTAAAGAGTCTAAACAAATTTCTCAGGATGCCGTCCTTTAAGATGGAAACTATTCGTTCCATTCTTCCCTTAATCCAGGAGGGTCAATTTATGACAGTGGATTTAAAGGACGCGTACCTACTTGTCCCTAATCACAGGGATCATCACATGTTCCTAAGGTTTGCCTTCCAGGACAAACACTTCCAGTTCGTGGCTCTTCCTTTTGGCCTGGCCACTGATCCCAGAATTTTCACAAAGGTTCTGGAGGCTCTGTTGGTGGTACTTCGGTCACGGGGCATTGGGGTGGCACCTTATCTGGACGACATTCTAGTCCAGGCGCCATCTTTTCAACAAGCAAGATCCCACACAGACGTAGTGTTATCTATCCTAAGAACTCATGGGTGGAAGGTAAATTTGGAAAAGAGTTCCCTAGTTCCAGACACAAGAGTCACCTTCTTGGGAGCCATAATAGACTCCTTGTCTATGAAGATTTTTCTGACAGAAGTCAGGAAATCAAAGATTATCAATACTTGTCTAGTCCTTCAGTCCATTCCTTGGCCGTCAGTGGCTCAGTGCATGGAGTAAATTGGGCTGATGGTGGCGGCAATGGACATCATCCCGTTTGCTCGCTTCCATCTCAGACCTCTGCAGTTAAACATGCTCAGGCAGTGGAACGGAGATTATGCAGACTTGTCTCCTCGAATAACTCTGGAGCAGGAGACAAGGGATTGTCTTCAATAGTGGTTGTCTCTAGATCATCTCTCCCAGGGAACCTGCTTTTGCAGACCATCTTGGCTGATTGTGACAACAGAAGCCAGCCTTCTGGGGTGGGGAGCAGTCTGGGGCTCTCTCAAGGCTCAGGGAGTTTAGACTCAGTCAGAGTCTGTTCTTCCTATAAACATTCTAGAACTGAGGGCAATCTTCAATGCCCTTCTGGCCTGGCCCCAGTTAGTCTCACTCCGTTTTATCAGGTTCCAGTTAGACAACATAACTTCAGTGGCTTACATCAATCATCAGGGGGAACGAGGAGTTCCTTAGCGATGACAGAGGTAGCCAAAATTATCCAGTGGGTGGAAGCCCACCCTAGTTGCCTAGCAGCGATCCACATCCCAGGGGTGGACAACTGGGAGGCGGACTTCCTGAGCAGGCAGACCTTTCATCTGGGGGAGTGGGAACTCCATCCGGAAGTGTTCTCCAACCTGATTCTCAAGTGGGGTCAACCGGAATTGGAGCTCATGGCATCCCGACAGAATGCCAAGCTCCTGAGATATGGGTCAAGGTCCAGGGACCCCCAGGCGGAACTGATATATGCTCAGGCGGTTCCCTGGACCTTCAGTCTAGCATACCTATTTCCTCCGTTTGCTCTTCTTCCTCGGGTAATTGCTCGAATCAAACAGGAGAGGGCTTTGGTGATCCTCATAGCACTGGCCTGGCCTCACAGGATTTGGTATGCGGATCTGGTGGAGATGGCATCTCTGCCACCTTGGAGACTTCCGTTGAGGAAAGACCTTCTGATTCAGGGGCCCTTCCTTTACCCAAATCTAGTTTCTCTGAAGCTGACTGCTTTGAGATTGAACGCTTAATTTTATCCAATCGGGGATTTTCTGATTCGGTCATAGATACCATGATTCAGGCTTGTAAGCCTGTAACTAGAAGGATTTACCATAAAATTTGGCGTAAATATCTCTATTGGTGTGAATCCAAGGACTACTCATGGAGTAAAGTTAGGATTCATAGAATTTTGTCTTTTCTCCAAGAGGGTTTGGAGAAAGGTTTATCGCTGAGCTCCCTAAAGCGTCAGATCTCTGCCTTATCTATTTTGTTACACAAACGTCTGGCGGATATCCCAGATGTACAATCATTTTGTCAGGCCTTGGTCAGGATCAGGCCTGTGTTCAAACCAGTTACTCCTCCATGGAGTCTTAATTTAGTTCTCAAGGTTCTTCAAGGGGCTCCGTTTGAGCCTATGCATTCCTTAGATATTAAGTTGTTATCTTGGAAAGTTTTATTTCTTTTGCGATTTCTTCTGCTCGTAGAGTGTCAGAGCTCTCCGCATTGCAGTACAAGTCTCCTTACCTTATTTTCCATTCAGATAAGGTAGTTTTACGTACTAAATGATGATTTCTTCCTAAGGTTGTTTCTAATCGGAACATTAATCAGGAGATTGTTGTTCCTTCTTTGTATCCTAATCCTTCTTCTCAGAAAGAACGACTTCTGCACAATTTAGATGTGGTCAGTGCTTTAAAGTTTCACTTACAGGCGACTAAGGACTTTCGTCAGTCTTCTTCTTTGTTTGTGGTTTTCTCAGGAAAACGTAAGGGACAGAAAGCTACGGATACTTCTCTTTATTTTTGGCTGAAGAGCATCATACATTTTGCATATGAGACTGCTGGACAGCAGCCTCCCGAGAGGGTTACGGCTCACTCCACGTAGGCTGTTGCTTCCTCATGGGCATTCAAAAACGAAGCTTCTGTGGAACAGATTTGCAAGGCTGCAACTTGGTCCTCTCTTCACACTTTTTCAAAGTTTTACAAATTTGACACTTTTGCCTCGGCTGATGCCGCTTTTTGGGAAAGGTTCTTCAAGCAGTGGTGTCTTCCGTTTAGGTTTCCTGTCTTGTCCCTCCCGTATCATCTGTGTACTCTAGCTAGGGTATTGAATCCCATTAGTAATTAAGATGATCCGTGGACTCATTGTGTCATAAAAAAGAAAAGCAAATTTATGCTTACCTGATAAATTTATTTCTTTTTTGACACGATGAGTCCATGGCCCGCCCTGTTCTTGTAAGACAGGTTGTAGGTTATAGTAAACTTCAGACACCTTTGCACCTTGGCTTTTCCTTTCTTTCCTTAACTTTTGTTGAATGACTGGAGTGGGAGGGAAGGGAGGAGCTGTTTAACAGCTCTGCTGTGGTGCTCTTTGCCTCTTCCAGCTGACCAGGAGGTGAATATCCCATTAGTAATTAAGATGATCCGTGGGCTCATCGTGTCAAAAAAAAAAAAATTATCAGGTAAGCATACATTTTCTTTCTTTTTCTGTAAACAGTAGAATGATGGGCTTTACCAAAAAGCTGTAATTTTGTTTCGTCTGTCCACAGAACATTCTCCCAAAATGATTTTGGCTTTCTCAGGTAAGTTTTGGCAAACTCCAATCTGGCTTTTTTATGTTTCTGTGTCAACAGTGGGGTCCTCCTGGGTCTCCTACCATAGCGTCACTTTTCATTCATATGGCGACGTATAGTGTGAGCTGACACATTTGTATCCTGTGCCTGAAGGTCAGCTTGAATTTGTCTGCAAGTTGATTGAGGTTCTTTATCCACCATTCGAACAATCCTTTGTTGCAAAAAGTGAGTGGTACAGCCTATCCCGCAAGATTCGTAACACATTCTAAAGTCAGTAGTTATGAGTTTTACACTACCACGCTTAAGCATAAAACTCATAACTAAAGTGCTAAAAAGTACACTAACACCCATAAACTACCTATTAACCCCTAAACCGAGGCCCTCCCGCATCGCAAACACTAAAATAAAATTATTAATCCCTAATCTGTCGCTCCGGACATCGCCGCCACTAGAATAAACATATTAACCCCTAAACTGCTGCACTCCCGCCTCGCAAACACTAGTTAAATATTATTAACCCCTAATCTGCCACCCCTAACATTGCCGCCACCTACCTACATTTATTAACCCCTAATCTGCCGCCCCCAACGTCGCCACCAGTATACTAAAATTATTAACCCCTAACCCTAACACCCCCTAACTTAAATATAATTAAAATAAATCTAAATAAAACTTACTATTAATAACTAAATAATTCCTATTTAAAACTAAATACTTACCTGTAAAATAAACCCTAGCCTAAACTAAACTACCAATAGCCCTTAAAAGGGCCTTTTGCGGGGCATTGCCCCAAAGAAATCAGCTCTTTTACCTGTAAAAAAAAATACAAACAACCACCCCAACAGTAAAACCCACCACCCACACAACCAACCCCCCAAATAAAAGCCTAACTAAGAAAAAAACCTAAGCTCCCCATTGCCCTGAAAAGGGCATTTGGATGGCCATTGCCCTTAAAAGGGTATTTAGCTCTATTGCAGCCCAAACCCCTAATCTAAAAATAAAACCCACCCAATACACCCTTAAAAAATCCTAACACTAAACCCCGAAGATCCACTTACAGTTTTGAAGACCGGACATCCATCCTCAACGAAGCCGGGAGAAGTCTTCATCCAAGCGGCAATAAGTCCTCAACGAAGCTGGAAGAAGTCTTCATCAAAGCCGGCAGAAGTGGTCCTCCAGACGGGCAGAAGTCTTCACCCAGACGGCATCTTCTATCTTCATCCTTCCGACGCGGAGCGGCTCCATCTTCAAGACATCCGGAGAGGAGCATCCTCTTCAATCGGCGACTTCTTCTACAATGAAGGTTCCTTTAAATGACGCCATCCAAGATGGCATCCCTTAGATTAAGATTGGCTGATAGAGTGCTATCAGCCAATCGGAATTAAGGTTGAAAAAATCGGAAAATAGGATTGAGCTCGCATTCTATTGGCTTTTCCAAAAAACCTGTAATACCAGCGCTGTAGGTAAGTGAGCAGTGACAATAACGTGCAAGTTAGCACTGCACCCCTCATAACGCAAACGTCTTTTAAAGACAAAACAAAATAGCCTTCTTTTTTGAGGTTAATAATAACAATTTAGAACTAGCATTAGCAACACTAACACTATATATAAAGCAGAACAGCTGAACTGAGTCGGCTACGAGGAGACACAATCCCCCCGTTCCTTTCCCTTTCCTGCTCCTTTTCTTTCTGGTCTCTTTCTGTTATCTATCGTCTACTTGCACACCTTGCTTCACTTAAAGGCATAAACTTCGCAATTTGAGAGAACATGGATTATATAATGGTATCCCAATACCCATGGATCAGATCGGACAGCACCTTATCTTTGAGGAGTATCATATCTTTGACTTCACGCACGATAGTGAGCAGCCAAGTTATTTCATTTATTGTAATTTAACTGATTGATTTATATGGGCACATGGATAGTCTTCTAATTTTTGTAAAAATGTGTAATTTAACCATATTGACAAAATAATTAGTCAAAAAAGACTGTGAAGATATATATATATATCTTCACAGTCTTTTATATATTTTAAATATAGATATATTTAAAACACAGGAATGGACCACACTCACAGACTGGACTGGGTACACATCCTAAGCCACTGTAAACTCCACAGCCCTGAGCACTGACAGACAGCTATACAGTTCCCAGCAACCCAGGCAGTTAACCCCTGAGCAGCCTGGGTGATAGGCCCGCAGGGAAGCATTACAAACATTATCAACACAACACACAGAAAACCTGGCACTCACCAGCAGATACACAGTAATGTTTAAAAGCAAAACTGGGGGAAGTCAGTAACATTTGGCGCCAAAGGATGAAGCCCGGGACCACGTCAAGGTCTCCCCCTTCCTGGGACCCTAAACCAGCACCCACACAATGCACGCTTTCAGACAAACCAACTGGGAACCTCCCAGGGTGACACAGGCTTTTGCAATCTTCCCTATGTAAATACAAAACACAGGAATGGACCGCACTCACAGACTGGACTGGGTACACATCCTAAGCCACTGTAAACTCCACAGCCCTAAACACTGACAGACAGTTGCACAGTTCCCAGCAATATATGTGTGTGTGTGTGTGTGTGGTAATTTAAGATAAAAATGTGTTCATCATCTTTTATTATAATTTTTAACATCTATCTGACTTTAAGAAGGTATAAAGCACTTAAAGGGGTTAAATATAACCATGTAGTACTATTTAGGAAGTTTGAATACAGTAGTGACATTTAAGGAAGTGTTCCATTCATATATAGACCTATGGGACTGCCTGCATGGCCCCCTTACCACAATAGCCACCTTAACACACAAGGAACCCAGACCTAACACATAAGAACACCACCAGGAACTATAGACCCCAATTGAATACTTAACCTCCAAAACTTTACAAAAACCTTATAAGTAAAAATAAATCCTGACACAACCCTAGTTCCAGTGTTATCTATCAAGCATCTTTGGCCACCATCAACAAGATTCCATGGGATCATCTCACTTGCTGTCTGTCTTGGGTTCCCTTCTATTTATCTAAATTTTAACACAAACCTGATTTTTTTTGGATTGTGGTGGAGGTGTCACTAAGGACTCGATGACTGAAAGCTTTCTGGGCTGGTCAGATTATTAAAGAACACTCTCCAGTCCTTCTATTTCCCTGGTGGAATAATCTAAAGCCACTTTTTACCCTGAAAACAGGGTGTCTCACTAAGGAGCATATACTGCATTTTCATATAAAAATTGCACAATAAAATTCATATTTTAAACATCATACAAAACAAATATTTGAACCATTCACACAAAAATAAGCAGGGAAAAATAGTATTGTTAGGCGCATCAAAAATCGTAACAAAATTCTTCACCAAAAATCGTATTTTAAAAAAAACGTAAAAATTGTATGTAGTTTACACAGGAATAAATCATATTAAATATGCACAGCGTAAATCGTAATTTTAGTACACTGGATGTGCAAAAATCACACTGAAATTTTTACTTATAAATACAAAATGCAATAAGAACACCACCAGGAACTATAGACCCCAATTGAATGCTTAACCTCCAAAACTTTACAAAAACCTCATAAGTAAAAAAAATCCTGCCACAACCCTAGTTCCAGTGTTATCTATCAAGCATCTTTGGCCATTATCAACAAGATCCCATGGGATCATCTCACTTGCTGTCTGTCTTGGGTTCCCTTCTATTTATCTAAATTTTAACACAAACCTGTTTTTTTTTGGATTGTGGTGGGAGGCGTCACTAAGGGCTTGATGACTGAAAGCTTTCTGGGCTGGTCAGATTATTAAAGAACGCTCGCCAGTCCTATTTCCTTGGTGGAATAATCTAAAGCCACTTTTTACCCTGAAAACAGGGTATCTCGCTAAGGGGCGTATACTGCATTTTCATCTGAAAATTGCACAATAAAATTCATATTTTAAACATCATACAAAACAAATATTTGAACCATTCACACAAAAATAAGCAGGTAAATATACGGCTAGATTTGGAGTTTGGCGTTAGCCGTCAAAAGCAGCGTTAAGGGGTCCTAACACTGCTTTTTACCGCCCGCTGGTATTTAGAGTCAGCCAGGAAAGGGTCTACCGCTCACTTTCATTCCCCTTACGTCAATTGCGTATCCTATCTTTTCTATGGGATTTGCCAAACGCTGGTTTTTGGAGTCTTGGAACAAGTGAGCGGTAGACCCTCTACCGACAAGAGCTTTATAGGCTAACCCGGGAATATAAAGCTCTTAACTAATGTGCTACAAAGTACACTAACACCCATAAACTACCTATGTACCCCTAAACCGAGGCCCCCCCCACATTGCAAACACTATAATAAAAAAAATTAACCCCTAATCTGCCGACCGGACAACGCCGCCACCTACATTATACCTATGAACCCCTAATCTGCTGCCCCTAACATCGTCGACACCTATATTATATTTATTAACCCCTAATCTGCCCCCCCAATGTCGCCGCTACCTAACTACAATTATTAACCCCTAATCTGCCGACCAGACCTTGGCGCAACTATAATAAATGTATTAACGCCTAAATCGCCGCACTCCCGCCTCGCAAACACTAGAATCAATTGTATTAACCCCTAATCTGCCTACCGGACCTCGCCGCCACTATAATAAATGTATTAACCCCTAAACTGCTGCACTCCCGCCTCGCAAACACTAGAATAAATTGTACTAACCCTTAATCTGCCCTCCCTAACATCGCCGCAACCTACCTACAATTATTAACCTCTAATCTCCCGCCCACAACGTCGCCGTACTATAATAAATGTATTAACCCCTAAACCGGAACAGCCAATAGAATGCAAGCTCATTCTGATTGGCTGATTGGATCAGCCAATCGGATTGAACTTCAATCTGATTGGCTGATTGAATCAGCCAATCAGATTTTTCCTACCTTAATTCCGATTGGCTGATAGAATCCTATCAGCCAATCGGAATTCGAGGGATGCCATCTTGGATGACGTCCCTTAAAGGAACCTTCATTCGTCGTTAGTTCGTCAGGGAAGGAGGATGTTCCACGTCGGCAGGATGAAGATGGATCCGGAAGACAGAAGATAGAAGATGCCGCTTGGAAGAAGACATCGCCCGGATGGAGGACCTCTTCTTTGCCGCTTGGATGAAGACTTCGCCCGGATGGAGGACCTCTTCTTTGCCGCTTGGATCAAGACTTCGCCCGGATGGAGGACCACATTGCCCGGATTGGATGAAGACTTTGGCTCGGCTGAGTGAAGACGACTCAAGGTAGGGAGATCTTCAGGGGGTTAGTAATAGGTTTTTTTAAGGGGGGTTTGGGTGGGTTAGAATAGGGGTATGTGGGTTGTAATGTTGGGGGGGTATTGTATTTTCTTTTACAGGTAAAAGAGCTGACTACTTTGGGGCAATGCCCCGCAAAAAGCCCTTTTAAGGGCTGGTAAAAGAGCTGATTACTTTTGTAATTTAGAATAGGGTAGGGAATTTTATTATTTTGGGTTGGCTTTTTTATTTTATTAGGGGGCTTAGATTAGGTGTAATTAGATTAAAATTCTTGTAATATTTTTTTATTTTTTGTAATTTAGTGTTTTTTTGTATTATAGATTAGTTTATTTAATTGTATTTTAGTTTAGCTAATTGTAGGTAATTTATTTAATTAATGTAATGATAGTGTAGTGTTAGGTTTAATTGTAACTTAGGTTAGGATTTATTTTACATGTAATTTTGAAATTATTTTAACTAGGTAGCTATTAAATAGCTGTTAACTATTTAATAGCTATTGTACCTTGTTAAAATAAATATAAAGTTACCTGTAAAATAAATATAAATCCTTAAATAGATACAATGTATTATTATTTATATTGTAGCTATATTAGGGTTTATTTTCTAGGTATTTTTTTTAAATAGGATTCATTTATTTAATTATAGGAATATTATTTCATTTAAATTATATTTATGTTAGGGGGGTGTTAGGGTTAGGGTTAGACTTAGGTTTAGGGGTTAATACATTTATTATAGTGGCGGCGAGGTCCGGTCGACAGATTAGGGGTTAATACTTGTAGTTAGATTGCGGCGACGTTGGGGGGGCAGATTAGGGGTTAATAAATATAATGTAGGTGTCGGTGATGTTAGGGGCAGCAGATTAGGGGTTCATAGGCATAATGTAGGTGTCAGCGGTGTCCGGAGCGGCAGATTAGGGGTTAATAGTATAATGCAGGTGTCAGCGATAGCGGGGGCGGCAGATTAGGGGTTAATAAGTGTAAGGTTAGGGGTGTTTAGACTCAGGGTTCATGTTAGGGTGTTAGGTGCAGACTTAGAAACTGTTTCCCCATAGGAAACAATGGGGCTGCGTTAGGAGCTGAGCGCTGCTTTTTTGCAAGTGTTAGGTTAGGCACGAGCACGTTTTGCCAGCTTACCGCTACCGTAAGCAACGCTTGTATTGAGGGTTGAAGTGGCATTAAATTATGCTCAACGCTCACTTTTCTGAGCCTAACGCAGCCAGTCAGACAACTCTAAATACCAGCGTTGTTTAAAGGGAGCAGTAAGAAAAAAAGCAGTGTTAGCTAGGCGGGTCTTTACCGACAAAACTCTAAATCTAGGCGTTAGTATTGTTAGGCGCATCAAAAATCATAACAAAATTCTTCACCAAAAATCGTATTTAAAAAAAACCGTAAAAATTGTATGTAGTTTACACAGGAATAAATCGTATTAAATATGCACAGCGTAAATCGTAATTTTATTACACTGGATGTTCAAAAATCACACTGAAATTTTTACTTATAAATACAAAATGCAAAGTGTAATTGTTTTTTCCGTAAAATGGGTTGAACATGGGCGTTCCATGGGCGTATATGAAATATAATTCTGTAAAGATTTTCGCACAGCAGATCTCAGTTTTTTCTAACCTACTAAAAGGTGACAAGCTTTTCTCAAAACAATATGAATACCCTAATAGAAAAACAAATGCATACAAAAATATAGGCAAATGTAAGGTGCTATATGCAGAAAGCAGCATAATGTGATTTATATTGGCTGCAGGATTTAATTTTGAAAGTGCACCCCCTGCTCACTGCTAACTTCGCTCTCAGAAGCGAAATCTCCCTCTCCAGCCAGCTCCATTACTTTCAATAAGATCCATCTCGCCACAAGCAGGGACTGCCTATTTTTTACGATCAATCCACTAGGGCAGCCCTGCGAGAGTCGGTGAGAAAAACTAGGTTTGATCTGACAAAGTTTATATCGTCTAGCCCAATGTGTTAAATACTCCAACATCTGCCTCAATTAGTGGTGCATGCTGTAGATCTGCACACAGATCTTACCATTGAACTGTCCAATATAATACAGCAGCACTCCTTCAGTTTCTTGTAAAAATGATTTATTGGAAAAACATCTACTTATACAAAGAAATGACATTTTGAACAAACAATCTTAGTCATGGCTCTATAAAACATACAATTCACATTTTTAAATATCCCACAGGGCACAGCTCACAATTCTCTTTAACCCGTTATACACTAAAAAAAGCTTCATACATATTGAGGCACCCCCTACTGGTCAAACTCATTATTTTATACATTACATATATTAAGTTTAGATATAGTAAGTCTATACACCTCAATAACACATGTTACTGGCATGGGGCAATAGAATATGTGTTTAATACCAGTGGCATGCTAAATAAGATACAGATTGATTTTGTCATACAGTTTCTCTCTCAAATATTGAATTCTATTTTTTCTTGTTTCAAAGTTCTTTAATCAGAAGCAGAGGACTGTGAAGGAGACATATGTCATCCTCTCATATGCCGATATCTTCATGAATGTTTTTTAAGTAAAGTTTGTTTATACAAATAAATTGATTTTGCGATATGGCGCTACTTAGTAACGCTACATTGATGATATTTTTGGAAAATGGGGGGTGACATTCTGACAGTATTCCAATATTTACAGGATTTGAATGAAGCAATGTTGCATATCAAGTTTAAATTGGTGTATAGGTGGGAGAAAGTCTCTAGGCAGGTTTTTTTCCTATCCTACTGATAGGAATAAGTTATTATATTTCACTAGTGTGCATCAACCTAGAATAATTGAGGTTCCGCAATCAGTTATTAAGAGTGTGGAAAACAGTAACTGATGAAGTATTGTTCTCAAAGTAAAGAAAGAAATGGGAGATCGCTTTTTAAATAGAGGCTATTCATACTCCCTTGTTAATAAACAGATAAGAGAAGTTAGTGAGATCCCTAGAAAAGATTTTATACAGGGCAAAAAGCTGAAATGCAGAAAAAGAATAGATTAGTTTGTGTCCTATAATATAATTGAACCACTAAAAAAATCTTACAAATTATTAATAAATATTGGGGAATTTTGAAAAAATGCAATACAAATATTCCAGAATTTCAATCCCGCCCAATGCCTGCCTTTAAAAGGGTACAAAATCAGTGGGAAATTCTTGTTTATGTGGATATTAGTCCCTCAAATGTAAACAGACATTTTTGGACACCCAAGAAGGGTTGTTTCACATTTTTAGGGCGCAGTTGTTGTAACAATATAATAAGAGGATCCATTTTTTCACACCAGGGAAAAATATAAAATCCCTGGTTAATTTAGGTGTCATATGGAATATATAAATTATTTAATAAAGTGTCCATTTGGAAAAATGTATGTAGGAAAATACACTAGGAGGGCCCGGGATTGCAAATTAGAAAATAAATCCAATATAAGAACTAGAAATACATCTGCCCCAGTAGCTCATAATTATTGATGTAGTAAAAAAACAGAGAAGAGTGGGATACAGCATAGTTATTACATAAAAAAGAAACATATTGGATATACACCCTAGATGCTTTACATCCAATTGGAATGAATAGGAAAATGAATTGGTCATCTTATATGTGAATATTGGTTTATTCATTTTTTATGAGATTTCTTTCGTCTGGGTTTTGATAGAGTTGATTTTTCTGAATTTTATAGCTGGACAGTTATAGGCAGCTTATAATAACGAGTTTGACCAGTAGGGGGCACCGGAATATGTATGAAGCCTTTTTTGGTGTATAAAGGGTTTAAGAGAATTGTGGACAGTGCCCTGCAGGATATTTAAATGTGGGTTGTGAATTGTATGTTTATAGAGACATGACTAAGATTGTTTGATCAAAACGTTGTCTGTTTGTATAAGTGGATGTTTTTCCAATAAAGATTTTTTAAAATAAATGTAAAGAGTGCTTCTGTATAATATTGGACAGTGGGAGGTGTCACTGTCTATCCATAAAAGCAACCTGTTGCTGCTAGCTGGAAAAGGTTGAGGACACATGGGGCTAAACTGTGATGACAGTGTAACATTGTGGAGTTGTTATATGCCGTTTACTTGAGTTTTTGTTCTAATAGTTGAGGGGTTTACCTTTATGTGGTGGTTGTTTACCTTTCTGTGGTGGTGGTGGTGGTTAGGGGGTGTTTGGAATTAATGTGTCCCTTAGCTAATAGGGGAACTTCCCTAGAGGTAGTCATGTTAAAGCACCTAGAAGATGGGTTAATGTATAGGGGTCACTGGTGTTAGAAAAGGGTATTGCTGTGTGAAATCCCTTGGTTGTTAGTGGAGGGGAATTGGTGATATGGAGCAGGGTTTTGGGGTTTACTGCTGTTGGTGGATGGGGTGTGGGTTTGCACTTGGGAGCCTTGTTTCAATTAGGGTTAATTGCCTTTGAAGAAAGATGTTGATTTAAGATTATTGCATAAACATTAAATACATTTTATGCACTTCCCTGTCTAGGTTACACTGCGGGTACCTGAAGTAGAATTGCTGCATATGTGCAAAAAAAGTCAGCACAACAGAGCACTTAAAGATAGATTTCAACTTGGTGGCACCCATGGCTAGAGGGAGGTGGGAATCGCCCCCATGCAATGCTTATAAATTGTATTTAGTAT
>NC_069501.1:782691925-782734425 GCF_027579735.1 Bombina bombina | reverse complement strand
ACAGTATTTAGTTTCACAGTGGTTTTTGATTGAGTATATTACTACGTATTACTATGATGAATTATAATTTAACAAAAATATTTATGACCAATGCTACAGGCAACAAAACGTTAATTTTAAGTCAGGAAACAGCATTAAAGACTAAATATTATTATATACTTAAAGCAAATATTAGCCTGAGAATAATATACAAATGTATATTTTTTTCAAATTATATTACTTGTTTAAATATTGAAAACATAAATGCAACATGTTAGTGATCATACAGAATTAGGCACCACCATATTGTAACCTAGGTTTCCAACTCTGCTGAGGCCAATAAGGGGACATTTATAAATGAGTAACTAGAATGTGCAACCAATGACTAAAGAATATAGTCGTGTTAATGGGGTCTGCACCTCAACTTTTAGCAGGAACTGCAAAGCCGACATTTTTTAGAATCAAATTACAGGAAAGTGGACAAAATTAATAATGAAAGTGTATTGCAATTTTTTTTATTACATACAGGTAAACATTGTGTATTACAATCTGAAAATGTTTAATATCCCTTTAAATTTTAACACTTTGGCTGCCAAAAGGCAATTGGTATAAAATAAGCCTGTATTTTTTATTACCAACTTTGCAAAGACTTTCTCCTCTGTAAATTCAGTACAAAGATGGCTACAAATCAATCAATCAGTCAATTAGATAAAAGTTTACATGACTTGCTTAGGTGGACAGTCAACCCCAGCTGTTGGGTACACTATATTTAAAGTTGAAACATTATCCTTTTTAGAATAACTGAGTAATAATTGCTTTATCATGTCTAGGGGACATACATTTTTTCTAATAATGTTTAAGCTGAGTAAATATTTTTTGGCAGAGTGTACTAGCATCCCTGTTAATGTGATTTACTGGGTCACAGAAGAGGAAAAAAACTAAATCTGAGTGTAGGAATAATTCCAAATCCAACTAGAACTTTATCATTGACATTGTAAGCCACAACCTCTGGAATAGAGAAAGTGTTGAATGCCAGCTGCAGACAGCCTAAAAGAGTAAGTGTGTGATGCTTTTGTCTCCTTATATGGTAAAATGATATGAAGGGGGTTCACGGGGCTGTGAGGGCTGACTGCTCACAATGCAGATCTGAGATCACACAGACGGTGTACACTGCTGCTGTGATCTTGCAGTGACAGTGATACAGCTGTGTGCAGCGGTGGCCTCCCCTTGCACAGACACAGCCTGCTGCTGCTGCTGCTGCTGGATGTGCGACTTCCTGCCTCACAGTACCCCTGGGAGCAATAAGACTAAGCACTGCTCTGTAAGTACACGCCGCGGGTACTCTCTTTTGTTATCACTAGGTCCCTGCTTTACTGATAGCTGAAATGGCTTGGTGATTTTATAACGTGCATAAGGACATGCTAAGTTATAGGGGCAGTACTGTACATGTTTAATAGGTCATATTATCGTCTTAGTACTGAGCTATGCACGTTTTATAGTAGCTAGGATGAGTGAAGGTAACGCATTTCTTTTTTTTTAACTAATAACAGATGACCAATGGACATGCGAGTTAAGGTATACAGAAACGACATAGTTATTGAAACCTAAATTTAAGGGCTAACAGATTTTTAGGTATACGATCATTATATGCAACTGGTTATTGGATATATATTTACACCATCTGCCTATGTATTATCTGTTTATCTAAATATTATATATTCATCTATCTATATATATGATCTATTTATCTATTGCTACATATTTTATATATATGTGTGTATATATATATATATATATATATATATATATATATATATATATATATATATATATATATATATATATATATATATATAATCTATCTATTCATCTATCTGTATATCTATTAATCTATCTACATATATTATCTATCTATCTATCTATCTATCTCTATAATCTATCTATCTATCTATCTATCTATCTATCTATCTATCTATCTATCATCTATCTATCTATCTATCTATCTATCTATCTATCTATCTATCTGTATATCTATTCATCTATCTGTATATCTATTAATCTATCTACATATATTATCTATCTATCTATCTATCTATCTATCTATCTATCTCTATAATCTATCTATCTATCTATCATCTATCTATCTATCTATCTATCTATCTATCTATCTATCTATCTATCTTTTCATCTATCTGTATATCTATTAATCTATCTACATATATTATCTATCTATCTATTCATCTATCTATATATTATACATCTATCTATATATCTATTAATCTATGTACATATAATATCTATCTATCTATCATCTATCTCTATAATCTATCTATCTATCTATCCATCTGTCTATCCATCTATCATGTGTATACCACTTGAATGTCTCCATAAAGAGATCTATTTATCTAAACATTAATTATGTCATTATCTAATATCATCAGCAATTTATTTTTCTCACATGTGTATACTAGTTGAATGCCTCCATAAAGAGATCAAATGCTATATTCTAATAAATATATGAAGTAAATTATTTTAATAATTTCTCAAGTAACATAGGTTCATACACACAGAGATAATATATCTGTATTAAAGGTGGATTCTAAACCAGTCTCAAATAAGTTAAGGTGACATCCCATAAGTAAATCTCATACAAGATGCTACAAGTATATTTGTTATTAAATTAGTTGTTAAGAAAACATAGCTGTCAATTCCCACTACAAATCAGTGTAAGACATACAATTATATAGCTGTTCCAGATTGTAATTTATACTGTGACATAAAAAATAGATATGTGGATATCTCTCTGTTTGTGATTACCCTGGCATAGAAATGTTTTCAACTTCTGTATATATATTTATTTTATTTTGTAAAAATAGATATATTGAAAATGCAAGCTATATTCATATATATCAGTCGAAATGCAGATGAATGCACAGTACAAAATATTATTCAAAGTGGGCAGGTCTATGAAGAAAAATAGACGTAAAAAACAAACAGCAGCCTTAACCTATTAACCTGTAGAATCATAGAAGACAGTGCTTCTGAATCCTGCATGCCAACCAGCGATTGCTTGATCAGTGCAGCAACTCATTTATATACGTCCCTTATTAACTATACCTAACAACATGCTCAATAGGGTTTTCAAGGGGCATGCCCCTGGACTGCAAAATAATGTAAATTTTGCTAATAAAATGAAATTACTTTTTTAAAAGAGTTGTAAACAAGTGTACACAAATCTCATTGTATACATACTTTAAATCTGTTTAACATATGTATATAGATATCATACACAATTATTTTGTACAGTAAACATTGACATGCAGCACTTTCATTATGGGAAATTGTACATTGCATCATTAAAGGGATACTAAACCCAAATATTTTCTTTCATGATTCAGATAGAGCATGACATTTTAAGAAACTTTCTAATTTACTCCTATTATCAATTTTCTTTTTTGCTCTTGCCATCTTTATTTAAATAGACAGGAATGAAAGCTTAAGAGCCGGCCCATTTTGGTTCAGCACCTGGGTAGTGCTTCCTGATTGGTGGCTAAATGTAGCAAACCAATCATCAAGCTCTATCCAGGTGCTGAACCAAAAATGGGCCGGCTCCTTGCCTTACATTCCTGCATTTTCTAATAAAGATCGCAAGAAAACGAAGAAAATATGATAATAGTAGTAAATTAGAAAATTGCTTAAAATTGCATGCTCTTTCTGAATCATGAAAGAAAAAATATGGGTTTAGTGTCCCTTTAAGGTCTGGGGTATTGTGTACGGCAAAGACTGACATTTGACTGTGATTTCTGATGCGTTGTATTTTCTTGCTGTCTCCTTGATTGGTACAGTGAGCTATGGGCACTTCATACAACAAGGCTCCCTGGTTTTCCACTGTTGCATGGATTATAGGAAACTACCTTGTTCTACTATAAATTTGTGCTCTGAGAATCATGTGCATATATATATATATATATATATATATATATATATATATATATATATATATATATATATATATATATATACATAGGTCTATTTGTAATTACATTCTGTTCATAACATAAATATATATATATATATATATATTTATATACAGTATATACATACATTTTCTCCTTGTGTATCTGCACAGTTCAGGTAGGTCTTCAACCAGGGTGCAAAGTCAATATATCAGTAGTATTTCTCAAGCAGGGACTGCACTTGCTGGATTTAAATAAAATAATTCTTATTTGTTAAGTGGTAACATTTCGGGGATTCGCAGACCCCTTCCTCAGACCAAACAATGTGTAAATAGTAACAGTGAAATTATGCAATTAATTTGTGTTTTGGATAGCAGTAAATGATATAACATTAGAAAATATTACACTGCCCTCACCCTGGTACATTATATATATATATATATATATATATATATATATATATATATATATATATATATATATATATATATATATATATATATATATATATATATATATATATATAGTAAAATAATAAAATAATATGGTGTTATGGTTTTCAAAACCATGGACTTGCTTGTTTGTAAGACCTGCACAGAGCACATAGACATCACATGTTTTTGCTCAGAATAACAAAGCTGCATTGTATAGCCAGCCATACCTTGGGCTTTAACACCGTGGGGGGGGGGTCAATTGACCTACAGTATAAAACTAGCCAGGGTTCTCTAGCAACCACTAAGGTCATCAGAGAAAAATAAAGTTTATTTTTGGATTTATAAAAAAAATTAAAACTATTTTGAATTTTTAAAATACATGTGAAATACTTGCTCCCAAATACAAATATACTACCCAAAGAAAGGATCCTATTTTCTCATTCACATTTTTTCACTACTAACTCTGGCAGCAAATTCCACATTCTTTCCAAATCTAAACTTTTTTTTTTTTTTGGTAATTGCTTCTTTGATGTCAAAACTCTAAAGCACACATCCTGGCTATGTATATATTATGTTTGTGAACCAAGACTTGGGGGGATTTGTTTCTTTAATTTACTTATATTGCTTTATTTGGCCATGTGAAATACAACACACAAGATATTGTATAATTGTATATCTTTTTTTGCAAAAGAATGTCTACTTTTAATTAATACTGACAAACTGTAGAATGAACCAATTGTAATATTTCAAATAATTTTCTGCCCCATCAGCAGGAGCTTGACTGTCAATTCAAAGTTACTAATTCAAATGCATTTGTATGAATCATTTGAATATTCAATTGGGTGGGACATTCCTAAATGTTCACCCTCAGAGCTAATTGTTGTGTAAAATGACTATGCTATGTATATTATTCAATGTTTCTGTTTTGTTAATGATACCTGAAATCAGCTTGCTAAACTAGTATCTATTTAATATTGTGTATTCACTTCTAATGAGATAAATTACATTGGAGATCATTTCAGTCAGTAACTTGGATTACCCTGGCTAAATATATCCTATTGGCTTAAAAAGTAATTAAGTCTTGATATATCCCAGAATTACTTTATTGATTAAATCATAGGCAGCTGACTTATGTTGCAGACAAAATTACATTTTCAATTAAGATATTTGGATCAGTTCAATGTTGTACATGCAGTTTTTTTCCTTTCAGTAGTTTCTATTATCTTACAGATGAGTTTATATATAGATATTACCTCCAGAATAGCACTTCTCCTATGCAGTCAGATGTTTTGCATTTTTTAGTTATTTACTAATAAGACGACAGCTTATGCATTTGGGTAAAATATATTCACACTGGTTCTAATGAGCAAAGTGTGTTAGAGCATTTTACCATCTTATTATTATTATAATGATCAGGTATTTGTAGAGCACCAACAGATTCTGCAGCGCTAACTTACTGCTGCTTTCATATGACTATATACTTACCCCTACAAATGCAGAGCAATAATGCATTGTTGGGAACTAGCTGAACACATCTGATGAGTCAATGACAAGAGACATATGTGTGTGTGGCCACCAATCACCACCTAGCTACCAGTAGAACACGGCTGCCTATCCCTGAGGCTATCTAGGTATGCTTTTCTAAGAAAATAAAGTACATTTGCTAATAGAAGTAAAATAAATACAATTTCATAACAGTTGCTTGCTTTTTTCCTAACCATGAAAGTTTATAAGTAAAGTAAAGTTTAATAAATGAGTGCCCGGTTTTTAAAAATGCTATTAAAAACAGGGGCACTTTCATTCATTAAAATCTACATTGAAGCATTTTTTTTTTATACTTACCTTTTTCTTTAGGAAACCCTGACCGGTGATCCTCCGCCCGCTTCTCATGCTGTACTTAGCATATCGATGACGAAACTGGCTTCCTCCAATCGATGCCATGATTGGAGTAAGCCGGTTTAGTTTTTGCTGAGGTAAGTACAGAGGAGCTGCGGGCGGGGGATCGCCGGTCTGGGTTTGCTAAAGAAAAAGGTAAGTATTTAAAAAAAATGCTACAATGTAAAGTTTAATGAATAAAAGTGCCCCTGTTTTTAATAGCATTTTTAAAAACCAGGCACTCATTCATGAAAGTTTATATTCACTTTAATTTCACATTTACTATTCCTTTGAATTCAACTGCAACATAATATAGGTTAAAGGGACAATAACCTTAACCTTGAGATTTTAATATAAAATGTTCGGTTATGGGTAATAATACAACTTTGCAATCTCGTTTCATTATTTATTTGCCCCTTTTTCATGTAATTTACTTCTGAAATTTGTAGATTTTCTCATTTTCAGAGCTGGCAATGTACCCTGCTGATAATTGCAAAATAATTCACTTTATTAGTGAAAATAATATCACTAATTAGGCATGTGCATTTTTGCCTTTTGGGACTAAACAAATGCCGAAAATGCCGGTCGCAAGCCACATTCAGCATTTTTAGGAGCTGGATTTATTATTGCGAAAGTGCAGCACACTAAGATCTGTGCAAATCCAGATCTTAGATTGTTGCACTTTCACAAGAATAAATCCGGCTCCGGAAATTCCTGAATACGACTCAAGCCTAGGTTATTTCCTTCAAATAAGGCAAGTGTTGCACAGAGTTTGACTTTTAAAACAAAATAACATCTTGATTACTGCAGTTTATTATTAAATATGTTTATACCTAGGGGATATGTAATTCTATACCAAGACAACAGAAATGTCTTGTCATTACACGGTGTTTACTCTCCCTTTAACTGTGCAACAAAGTTAGATTGTGGTCTGCTGATAGATCACGTGAATGTTGTGTCATTTTCCTGTTTCCCAGCAGCCTTTAGTAATAATAGATTCTCAAATCAAAAACAAATATATGCCTATATTTTGCACAAACAAGCTCCACACCACAAATATAGTCTGAAAAAAGGTATCTATTTAAATTCCACCCTAAAGTGCTTTTTCTAAATTTGACCAATAGGACATGTCTCCATAAATGGTATATTCATACAAGCAATAAAACCCAGGAACTAAGAATTAAAAATGTTCTATCCATTAAAAGAACCCTTTCCAGACCACTTTTTGAAAACAGTTTGACTGGGACCAGTCAAATGAAGTTTTAAACTCAGTTGCATAAACTTTGGTTAAAGTTTTAAAATGGAACTGCTGCTTTCAAACAAATTTGACCATCTTGCAAGGGATTTCACAGAAATGCAATCTGATTGGCTGGAAATTATTTATTTTTAGCCATTTTTTGACTGACTTCAAAGGGACAGTTTACTGTAAAATGTTTTTTCCCCTTAATGTGTTTGTAATTAATTGTTATACCAGCTTCCAAGTATATATGTATAATAAATAACTTCTAGGTTTATTTGTGTGTGTGAAATAGCTGGCATTTGTTCATTAAAACCACAACGGGTTGAGCTTGCAGGGAAATCAGATCCTATTTTATTACTTTCTGTACATACATGCTTCTTTATATTATATTTGTCTGTATACCAAAGCCCAATTACTTAGAGGGAATTGATTACTTATCTCTGCTTATCCCCACTGGGAATGTATTTTCTTCTGCTATGTTTACACATCTTTTCTAAAGCCAATACTTAAAGGAACAGGCTACAACAAATAACTTACTTACATTTTTTCCAAAGATTCCCTCCTGATAAACGTTCTTTAACGTTTTGCATTATGAAGTCCACACAGGATTATTAAAATATTTTTCCTCCTCCCATCTTCTTCTTCCCCATAGAGTTTTTTTTTCTTTAGAATCGCTCTCGTGGCCTTGATCTGCTATGATTTCACAACATTATGCATTAGAGCTCAAGCATGCTCATTGTATGAATGTTATGGCATACAATACCGGAAGAGCAAGGGGACATATTTTGTAGTGCACCAGATCTTCCAGCTGCAACTTCGTGAAATTCCTTTGCTATTATTGTGTTATACACACAGAGCTTTTACACATATCCAATGCGCATGCACAAAATTCCTGGGACACATGGCAGAGCTAGCCAATCGTCCAAGCGTTAAACTTGTACACGCTCCCTATAAATGATTTGCGAGTCACTTGCTAGAGGCTACTATTTAAAGTGCTGAAACGCCACACAGTATAGGTAGAGATACCACAGACAAAGGAAGCTGTTTCAAGTGCCAAAATAAATGTAAAGGAGCTATTTGCAAATTATTTCATATAATCCAGTAGATAAAATGGATAATTGGGGACAAATTAAAGGGTACACCGTCCGTTTAAACAGTGGCAAATCATTAGAAAAATTACATTATATACAAGTTTTCTCTTTATTTATTTATTTTATTTTACAAAAGGGACATGAAACCAACATTTTTTTTCATGATCCAGATAGAGCATACAATTTTAAACAACCTTTCAATTTACTTCTAATTTGCTTTGTTCTCTTGGTATTCTTTGTTGAAATGAAGACCTAGGTAGGCTCTGGAGCTGGGAGCTAGTTGCTGCTTGGTGGCTACCAATATGCTTGTTGTCATTGGCTTACAGATGTCTTCAGCTAGTTCCCGGTACTGCATTGCTGCTCCTTCAATGAAAGGATACCAAGCCAATGAAGCAAAATTAATAATAGACGTAAATTGGAAAATTGTTTAAAATTGTATGCTGTATCTGAATCATGAAAGAAAAAAAATGGGTTTCATTTCCCTTTAATGGTAACTAAAAATATTTGTTGGAAATTATTCTCCATATCAGCAATTTTACCTGAGTTTGCTTAAAGGACCAGAAAATACAGTAGAGTTGCATAATCAACAAATACGTGATAGAAAGACAATGCAATAGCACTCAGTATGAACTTCAAATGAGTATTAGATTTTTTACTGACAAATTTAAAAGTTATGTCTATTTCCACTCCTCCTGTATCATGTGACAGCCATCAGCCAATCACAAATGCATAAACTTATATTCTGTGAATTCTTGCACATGCTCAGTAGGAGCTGGTGACTCAAAAAGTGTAAATATAAAAATACTGTACACATTTTGTTAATGGAAGTACAATGGAAAGTGGTTTAAAGTTACATGCTGTATCTGAATCATGAAAGTTTAATTTTGACTCGAGTGTCCCTTTAAATGGACACATGTGCATAGTTTGTATCAGCAATTAAATGAAGAATTGTAAAAGACCTGTATACAAAATAAAATAAATCTATATCTGACACTTTATAAACGATTTTCCAAAACTATGAGAAATTCTGGGGAGTATGTTTATGTTTAGCCCATTTTTCTTAAAAGGACGTTGTATTGTAAAACTGCTTTCCCCTTAATGTGTTTCCAATGACTCGTTATACCAGCTGCAGATTTTAAAATGGATCGGAAATTTCTCCTTCAGGTATATTTGTGTATATGCAGGGGCGGTTCTACACAGGGGCCTACAGGGGCCAGTGCCCCTGTAAAAATGTCCCTGCCCCCCCCGTGCCCCCCCCCCCGAGCTGGCCACTGAGCTGACTGAAAAATACCGGACAAGATCAAGGCTATTTATCTGCTTCTCTGTCTCTGAAACGCTGTCTAGTCAAAGCGTGGGGTTAACAAAGTGAAGTAAAACTTGTGCCCCCCTGATTAAACACTGGCCCCACTTTGCCCCCCCCCGTAAAATTTGTCTAGAACCGCCACTGTGTATATGAAATAGCTAACAAAGTCTTCCTTATTTATCACTGTTAACTCAGTACATAGAGAGAGCAATGGAACATGAACAATTTAGTACCTCTGTCACAACCCCCTACTGCTTTATCTAAACGTTCTTGTTTACATGTGTTTTCTGTAACCAGAATTGTTTAAAAATTGCAAAAGGCAAAATCAGCTATTTTAAATGAGAAAACAAAGGAGAATGAGCTATTTGTTAACAATTTAATACAATCCAGTAGGTAAAATTGATACTTGGGAACACATTAAAGAGGAGAAAATATTAGAGTACACTTTTCCTTTAACTGTGGCTATAGGCTAGTTGTAAATAGGCTAGTAATAGGCTAGTTGTAAATAGGCTAGTAATAGGCTAGTTGTAAATAGGCTAGTAATAGGCTAGTTGTAAATAGGCTAGTTGTAAATAGGTTTGTTCCCTGCTCTAATGAGTCATTGTTTGGTATGTAGGTGGTTTAGGCAGTTTTCTGTATTTTGAATAAAAATTTAGATTACATAATTTTATTTACCTCTCTGGGTAGTGTGGGACATGCACATTTTTTTACAAAAACAAAACAGGGTCTTTAACAGCTAAAGCAAACAAAATAAATGCATATTGCAATGTTGTTTTTTTGTTTTTACTGCTAATTAAACTTTTTTTTCATAATCTTTTATTGAGGTTGTTATAAGGTATAACATAGAAGGCGTTCTTTCACAAATATAGGAAAGAAACAAATGATTTACAATTAAATAAAGTGAAAAAGGATCTAAATACTAAAGATGTGATACAAAATATTGTCTCTAGAATGTTTACATAATTTTTACATACACTAAAGCAGAAACAGTTATGGTCAATGAATACACATTATGTGGCTATACAACCTCTAACCTTGTGGGTGACATACATGTAAGTAATACAATAATATGAAAGAACAAATGTAGATGGAACCTCACTTTTTAAATATTTTAATTTTCCTCAAATTGTAGAAGGGAAACTCTTGTACCCATAGAAGCCTATGGAACGCAGGGAGGAGGGTTAGCAACTGAGATGATCTCTCTTGGACCTTAGAAAAGAGAGGAAGTCTGTATAATATGCAAGGAGTACCTTAAGCCAATAATGCCGTTATATATGTGTAATTTAGATGAGCGCATTCTAGTCTGTCAACTTTTCTATAGAAAATAGGAGCAACAAGTAGTGTCAAGAATATATATAGATATATAGGTATATATATATATATACTCACATATGTACATCTACCCACATAGCAAAGGCTTGTGATACTAAGGCAAGTAAGAAATTCACATATGTGAAAAAAATTTGAATAGTGGGGTAAAGGAATTAAAATATCTTGCTGCTGAGGTGAGAGATTAATAGGAGCAGGCAAAACTGTTCAATAAAACAGATGCTCTATGCTTAAAATAATACAGAACAGTCAAACCCGAACATTGAGGAAAGCAATGCAGCTTTAAGGTATCAAACATACTAAAGAACTTAAATAAAAGCAAATGATAAGTACCTAAGAAGGAGTAATTTAGTTAGTAGTAGGTAATAGTAATAACTTCATAACACTCAGAGTGTATAACCTGTTCAGAAAGTCTAAAAAAAAAAGTGTAGAATAGTCAAGGCCGTGTTTCAATCACTACTGTTTACATGTGTTACTGGCAACCAAAGAGGTACAATTATTGATTTCTATGTTGCTGGCAGCTAAAGGGGAAAATTACTGCTTCATTGTGAAAAATATACATGGTATAATCAAGAGTGGGGTCTACAGTAGAGCTTTGGTGAGGGGGCATTGTGTGACCCCACTGATGTGCCTAGTCAGATTGTCCACTATTTTTCTAGAGAACAACTGGAAACCATATGTGTTACATTTATATCAACACATATCGGCCTAGTAGATGTTAGACGTCAACATCGGTGCGCACTAAAGACTCCTGTAAGGCAATTCCAGTATCTGGAGAAATTTACTAAGTTGAGGTAAAAACTGTGTTTGCCCTTTTAAAATAGTGATCTGCACTGAAATCCTAGTGGCTTCTGTGGTTGTATTAACACAGATTAAAACCTTGTGGTTATTTTGTTACTCTCAACATGGACTAATATCCTGTATTCACTTGGTTACAGATTTCTAAATAACACTATTGATTGACTGCAAATACGGACTAAGATCTGTGACAATTCTTTTGGAGCATTTCATTGTTGAATTGAGATATTATTTTAACCAAGGTATTGCTATTTTTAACCAAGGTGGTGCTATGGGAGACAGCCCGATATTATAAAGACTATTTTTATTAATTATTAAAAGATTTTAGAAGATAAATATTTATGTACACATTGTTTTTTTAGCAATATTTACAGAATAAATAGTATTATTATTTCACTCAGTGATTCTCATATTTTTATTAATAGAATTTAATCTGTATTTTGTTGATTATCCTTGTATTTAATTTTAGATTGATGTGGATACAATATAACTTTTGGCTCTGAGCACCCTCCTTTTGTAATGTAGGGCTAGGTTTATCAAAGCTGAGGCGTACAGGGCCACGTATACGCGCCCCTGTACGCCTCAGCTCGCCTGTGGCGGGGCGAAATTATCCGCAGGTAATCAACATTGCCTATCACGCGCGGGCAGGAGCTGTCAATCTCGCGGGCAGGAGCTGTCAATCTCCTCGGTCGGACTTGACCGGGGAGATTGAATTTCGCCACCTTAGAGGTGGAGAAGAGCTTAGGGAAGCAGCAGTCTGGTGACTGCTGCTTGATAAATTACGACGAGCAAGTTCTTGTGAGAACTTGCAGCCATAGGGGCTTGATAAATCGAGTCCTTAGTGTGGAATTTTGGTTTCTATCTGGGAAAAGGAGTGGCATATAAAAGCTACAAACCTAGCGTAACTCCTTTTCTATTTGCCACCATGTTTATCTCTGGTACTTAGGCACAATCCTCATTCTGAAGGTGCACTTTCACAATTGCCTTGGACCTAAAATAATGAAGACTTTGCAACAAAAAAGTGATGGTAATTTGTATACTTTTTGATAATGGATTATGTTAATATGTTATTTATATGTTATAGTCGCTAACTTTTTTTTTTGTAAATCTAATTTATTTATTTAGATATATAAATATTTGCGATTCTATTCCGGCATTCTTAAGCTCCGCCCCTTATACTTCCTTGATTTTGCAGGGTGTTCACAGCCGCTCTCTAATTATGCGTGTGGCACTGCTGACATTCTATACATTTGCTTGAATGCTGAGAAGCATGATGTTGGGAAAGCATGTGCAAAGGACCCCCTTTTTTTTACACTCAAACATGCCAAAATGCCACAAATATGATTGGATAACAGAAAAAACGTCATAGAGAAAAAACAAAACTCTTAGTGTCGGGGCTGCCAGAGCGTGCAATAGTATCAGAACGGTTTGACAGAGATTATTATAGTAAGTCTGAAATTTTTAATTTTTCATCAATGAAACTCATTAATTTTTAGATTTAGAACGATTGCCACTTTAAAGAAGGATATGAATGACAGTTTTGAGATTAAAAACTAATGTAAATTTTCAATAAATCATATAAGTATTATTTAATTTGAACAATGCACGTACAATATAACCTGAAAAATAAAGACTGATAAACTGACATAAAGTTGAAGATTCCTGCTGTTCATCCAATGTGTTTAAACATGATCTTCTCATGAGTAGATTGTTGTAAACACATATCAAGTCATTTTAGTTTTACAAATCTGACATCGTAGCTCATAGCTGGCAGATCCAAGCACTTGGGTCTTATAAATAAGGTATATGATTAGCCTAACAGCTTGCATAGCCCTCTTTTGGAGCATTATTTAATACTCCTGCTTGTGCGCTAACTCCGCTAGAAGTAATCTTTTTGTGCATGTTGGGTAACACTCGCATTACAAGTTGAAAGTAAAAAGTTTTCGCATGTGTACTAACCTGATGCGTGCAAAAAGCCGAACTTAGAATATTGTTTGCGCCACCATAGAAGTAAATAGAGCAAAAAAAAGTGGGGAAAAAAACCTAACATCATACTCGTGCGCAAACCTAAATGGCATATTCTCAAGTGTGCTAACCTGACATGAAAATATGAATATTTTGCATGCCATTGTTCTTCACATAGCAGAATTTGTTTTATTTATTCATAAATACATATTCTACATATATCTGATGGAATTTGGTACAATTTAAAAAAAAAAAAAAATGAAATGTATTGCATAGCTTTGTTATTTGAAAAATGGATGTTTCTGTGCTGTGTAAAATTATTTCATGCGACTGATGGAATTGGCCCTTTGAGCCAATGCGCAGTTCTCAGCTGTGTATAATTATGCCCATGTGTTTCACCTGTCTAAAACAAATCAAATTTGATGAGAAAGTAAATTGGAAAAGGAACAGTCTACACCAGAATTGTTATTGTTTTAAAAGATAGATATTCCCTTTATTACCCTTTCCTTAGTTTTGCATAACCAATACAGTTATATTAATAAACTCTTTACCTTTGTGATTACCTTGTATCTAAGCTTCTGCAAACTGCCCCCTTATTTCAGAGCTTTTGACAGACTTACATTTTAACCAATCAGTGTTGACTCCTAGGTGACTCCACGTGCATGTTACAATGTTATCTATATGAACTAACACCCTCTACAAGGAGTGCAGAATTATTAGGCAAATGAGTATTTTGACCACATCATCCTCTTCATGCATGTTGTCTTACTCCAAGCTGTATAGGCTCGAAAGCCTACTACCAATTAAGTATATTAGGTGATGTGCATCTCTGTAATGAGAAGGGGTGTGGTCTAATGACATCAACACCCTATATCAGGTGTGCATAATTATTAGGCAACTTCCTTTCCTTTGGCAAAATGGGTCAAAAGAAGTACTTGACAGGCTCAGAAAAGTCAAAAATAGTGAGATATCTTGCAGAGGGATGCAGCACTCTTAAAATTGCAAAGCTTCTGAAGCGTGATCATCGAACAATCAAGCGTTTCATTCAAAATAGTCAACAGGGTCGCAAGAAGTGTGTGGAAAAACCAAGGCGCAAAATAACTGCCCATGAACTGAGAAAAGTCAAGCGTGCAGCTGCCAAGATGCCACTTGCCACCAGTTTGGCCATATTTCAGAGCTGCAACATCACTGGAGTGCCCAAAAGCACAAGGTGTGCAATACTCAGAGACATGGCCAAGGTAAGAAAGGCTGAAAGACGACCACCACTGAACAAGACACACAAGCTGAAACGTCAAGACTGGGCCAAGAAATATCTCAAGACTGATTTTTCTAAGGTTTTATGGACTGATGAAATGAGAGTGAGTCTTGATGGGCCAGATGGATGGGCCGTGGCTGGATTGGTAAAGGGCAGAGAGCTCCAGTCCGACTCAGATGCCAGCAAGGTGGAGGTGGAGTACTGGTTTGGGCTGGTATCATCAAAGATGAGCTTGTGGGGCCTTTTCGGGTTGAGGATGGAGTCAAGCTCAACTCCCAGTCCTACTGCCAGTTTCTGGAAGACACCTTCTTCAAGCAGTGGTACAGGAAGAAGTCTGCATCCTTCAAGAAAAACATGATTTTCATGCAGGACAATGCTCCATCACACGCGTCCAAGTACTCCACAGCGTGGCTGGCAAGAAAGGGTATAAAAGAAGAAAATCTAATGACATGGCCTCCTTGTTCACCTGATCTGAACCCCATTGAGAACCTGTGGTCCATCATCAAATGTGAGATTTACAAGGAGGGAAAACAGTACACCTCTCTGAACAGTGGCTGGGAGGCTGTGGTTGCTGCTGCACGCAATGTTGATGGTGAACAGATCAAAACACTGACAGAATCCATGGATGGCAGGCTTTTGAGTGTCCTTGCAAAGAAAGGTGGCTATATTGGTCACTGATTTGTTTTTGTTTTGTTTTTGAATGTCAGAAATGTATATTTGTGAATGTTGAGATGTTATATTGGTTTCACTGGTAAAAATAAATAATTGAAATGGGTATATATTTGTTTTTTGTTAAGTTGCCTAATAATTATGCACAGTAATAGTCACCTGCACACACAGATATCACCCTAAAATAGCTAAAACTAAAAACAAACTAAAAACTACTTCCAAAAATATTCAGCTTTGATATTAATGAGTTTTTTGGGTTCATTGAGAACATGGTTGTTGTTCAATAATAAAATTAATCCTCAAAAATACAACTTGCCTAATAATTCTGCACTCCCTGTAGTGGTGTAAAACTGTCAAAATGCATTCAGATAAGAGGCGACCTTCAAGGTCTAAGAAATTAGCATAGGAAACTCCTAGGTTTAGCTTTAGAGAACAAAGCAAAATTGGTGATAAAAGTAAATTGGAAAGTTATTTAAAATTACATACCCTATCTGAATCATGAAAGTTTATTTTGGACTAGACTGTCCCTTTAAAATTGTATACCCTATCTAAACGGTGAAAGATTAATTTTGACTTTACTGTCCCTTTAATGCTAATCTACTAGTCTCTTTTCACCCAAAACTAATTAATGCTCCCGCTCAGGCGTTAACTGCGCTAGAAGTAAGCTTTTTGCGCATGTCGGGTTGCACTCGTATTATGACTTGAAAGTAAACCATTTTTACTTGCATGCTAACCTGGCAAGCGCAAAAAAACCAAACAGAATGTCGCCTACAAGTTCACGTATTCCCCCATATAAGTCAATGGAGAAAAAAAGTGGAATACAAAACCTAACACCCTACTCGCACGCAAACCCGATCGCATATTCTCTAGTGCGCTAACCCAACAAAAAAATATGAATATTTCACAGTGTTCTTCACATAGAAGAATATGTTATATTTATTCATGAATACATATTTCTATTAATATCTGATGGGTTTTTTGGTACAATATATATCTATACCTATATATATTCATTATTATATATAGGTATAGATATATACAGATATATATATATATATATAGAAATATCTATTTAGAAATACATACGGCTAGATTACGAGTTTTGTGTTAGGCTTAAAAGGCAGAGTTAGCCGGTACAGGCTTGAAGGTACAGGCTCACCGCTCACTTTTTTTGGCCAGACTTGGAAATACCACAAATCCACTTACGTAAATTGCGTATCCTCTTTTTTCAATGGGACTTACATAGCGCCGGTATTACGAGTCTGCCAAAAAGTGAGCGGTAGACCCTCTCCTGTGAAGACTGGTAACGCATTCTAAAGTCAGTAGTTAAGAGTTCTACACTACAACGCCGTAGCATAAAATTCTTAACTAAAGTGCTAAAAAGTACACTAACACCCATAAACTACCTATTAACCCCTAAACCAAGACCCTCCCGCATCGCAAACACTAAAAAAATATTTTTAACCCCTAATCTGCCGAACCGGACATCGCCGCCACTATAATAAATATATTAACCCCTAATCTGCCGTCCCTAACATCGCCGACACCTACCTACATTTATTAACCCCTAATCTGCCACCCCCCAACGTCGCCGCCACTATACTAAAGTTATTAACCCCTAAATCTAAGTCTAACCCTAACCCCCCCTAACTTAAATATAATTAAAAGAAATCTAAATAAAAATTACTATCATTAACTAAATTATTCCTATTTAAAACTAAATATTTACCTGTAAAATAAACCCTAAGCTAGCTACAATATAACGAATAGTTACATTGTAGCTAGCTTAGGGTTTATTTTTATTTTACAGGCAAGTTTGTATTTATTTTAACTAGGTAGAATAGTTATTAAATAGTTATTAACTATTTAATAACTACCTAGCACTACACTATAATAAAATTAATTCCCTAAATTAAATACAATTAAATACAATTAAATAAAATTAGCTAAAGTACAAAAAACAAACACTAAATTACAGAAAATAATAAACAAATTACAAGATTTTTAAACTAATTACACCTAATCTAATCCCACTAACAAAATAAAAAAGTCCCCCCAAAATAAAAAAAAAGCCCTACCCTACACTAAATTACAAATATCCCTTAAAAGGGCCTTTTGCGAGGCATTGCCCCAAAGTAATCAGCTCTTTTACCTGTAAAAAAAAATTACAAATCCCCCCCAACATTAAAACCCACAAAACTAACCCTACTCTAAAACCCACCCAAAACCCTCTTAAAAAAACCTAACACTAACCCCTTGAAGATCACCTTACCGGAAGAAGTCTTCATCCAACCGGGCTGAAGTCCTCAACAAAGCCGGGAGAAGTTTTCATCCAAGCCGGGCAAAGTGGTCCTCCAGACGGGCAGAAGTCTTCATCCAGACGGCATCTTCTATCTTCATCCAGACAGCATCTTCTATCTTCATCCATCCGGCGTGGAGCGGGTCCTTCTTCAAGACATCCGACACGGAGCATCCTCTTCATCCGACAGCTAACACTGAATGAAGGTTCCTTTAAATGACGTCATCCAAGTTGGCGTCCCTTCAATTCCGATTGGCTGATAGAATTCTATCAGCCAATCGGAATTAAGGTAGAAAATCAGCCAATAGGATTGAAGTTCAATCCTATTGGCTGATCCAGTCAGCCAAAAGGATTGAGCTGGCATTCTATTGGCTGTTCCAATCAGCCAATAGTATGCCAGCTCAATCCTATTGGCTGATTGCTCTGAGGCAGGCGGAAAGGTTATGGAGCAGCGGTCTTTAGACCGCTGCTTCATAACTTCTGTTTCCGGCAAGCCTGAAGGCTCACCGGAAACACGGGGCATCAAGCTCCGTACAGAGCTTGATAAATTGACCCCCTAGGAGTGAACCCTGTCATGGCGAGCGGAGGCAGAAGTGTAGTGTATGTTGGGAGCAGGCATCGCCGGTCTATGATATCAGCTCTTCCCACTTACGGAGCTAGTTTCAAGTCTCACTTATTAAGCTTATTGAGCTTATCCTCCCAGTCATCCCACGCCACCCCAATAGCACTATGGATAGGAGTACTTTTTGGCCATTTACTGTCAGACAGTATTCTTTCATTCTGCAAATTAATTGGATGATATCTAATATTGGAACTCAATTTTATTTATCTATTTCAGAGATAAAACTATGCACATAATGGTATAATGCAGATATATATCAATATCATGGCTTGGAAGGATTAAGTAACTTCACAGATTTTCTGACAAGTAGGCTTTCATACTATTTAAATTCACAAAACCTTCAGGAAACATGGCTCTACCTTTGATATTTTAATCTTACAGGTCTGTTTCAGTATTTTTTTTCAATAAAATTCAATGTCGCCGCCACTATACTAAAGTTATTAACCCCTAAACCTCTGGCCTCCCACATCACTAACACTAAATATATTAACCCCTAACCCTAAGTCCACCCCTAACTTTAATATAATTAAAATAAATCTAAATAAAACCTACTATTATTACCTAAATAATACCTATTTAAGACTAAATACTTACCTGTAAAATAAACCCTAAGATAGCTACAATATAACTAATAGTTATATTGTATCTAGCTTAGGGTTTATTTTTATTTCACAGGTAAGTTTGTATTTATTTTAACTAGGTAGAATAGTTAGTAAATAGTTATTAACTATTTACTAGCTACCTAATTAAAATAAATACAAATTTACCTGTAAAATAAAACATAACCTGAGTTACACTAACACCTAACCTTACACTACAATTAAATAAATTACATTAATTAAATACAATTAACTAAATTGCAAAAAAAAATAAACACTAAATTACACAAAATAAAAAAGAAATGATCAAATATTTAAACTAATTACACCTAATCTAATAGCCCTATTAAAATGGGGAGCTTAGGTTTTTTTAGATAGGATTTTATTTGGGGGGTTTGGTTGTGTGGGTGGTGGGTTTTACTGTTGGGGTGTTGTTTGTATTTTTTTTTACAAGTAAAAGAGCTGATTTCTGTGGGGCGATGCCCCACAAAAGGCCCTTTTAAGGGCTATTGGTAGTTTAGTTTAGGCTAGCGGTTTTTTTTTTATTTTGGGGGGCTTTTTTTTATTTTGATAGGGCTATTAGATTATATGTAATTACTTTATATATTTGATCATTTCTTTTTTATTTTGTGTAATTTAGTGTTTATTTTTTTTGTAATTTAGTTAATTGTATTTAATTAATGTAATTTATTTAATTTTAGTGTAATGTTAGGTGTTAGTGTAACTCAGGTTAGGTTTTATTTTACAGGTAAATTTGTATTTATTTTAACTAGATAGTTAGTAAATAGTTAATAACTATTTACTAACTAGTCTACCTAGTTAAAATAAATACAAACTTAGCTGTGAAATAAAACTAAAACCTAAGCTATCTACAATGTAACTATTAGTTATATTGTAGCTAGCTTAGGGTTTATTTTATAGGTAATTATTTTTAAATAGGAATTATTTAGTTAATGATAGTAATTTTTAATTTTTAATTAGATTTATTTTAATTATATTAAAGTTAAGGGTGTTAGGGTTAGGGTTAGACTTAGGTTTAGGGGTTAATATATTTATTTAGTGTTAGTGATGTGGGAGGCCAGAGGTAATAGGGGTTAATAACTTTAGTATAGTGGCGGCAGCAACGTTGGGGGCTGCAGATTAGGGGTTAATAAATTTATGTAGGTGGCGGCGACCTTGGGGGCGGCAGATTAGGGGTTTAATAAGTGTAGGTAGGTGGCAGCGATGTCGGGGACGGCAGATTAGGGGTTAATAAATGTAATGTAGGTGTCAGCGATGTCAGGGGCGGCAGATTAGGGGTGTTTAGACTTGGATTTTATGTTAGGGTGTTAGGTGTAAACATAAATTTTCTTTCCCCATAGGAATCAATGGGGCTGCGTTACGGAGCTTTAAGCTCCTTTATTGCAAGTGTTAGGCTTTTTTTTTAGCCGGCTCTCCCTATTGATGTCTATGGGGAAATCGTGCACGAGCACGTAAAACCAGCTCAAAGCAGCGCTGGTATTTGGGTGCGGTATGGAGCTCAACACTGCCATATTACCTGCTAACGCCGGGTTTTTTGCAAACCTGTAATTGCAGCGCTATTAAAGGTGAGCGGTGGAAATAACTTGCAAGTTATTACCGAGCCGCTCATAATGCAAAACTTATAATCTGGCCGTAAGTTTTTAAAGTAGATACATGTTCCCCATGCTTCATGGATGAAAAACATTCTATCATGCACCTAAGCTCTATATTGTAATTGTCCAAGAAGCATTGGTCTTAAAACAAGCAATACAGTCTCTCCTATGCAACAGTTGAATCTGGATATATTTTTTGAGCTTTACTTTCATCTCTACTCTGAACAAAATGTGAAATATTAAAAAAAAATTTTTTTTAATCATGTTGAACAATTGGCTCAATTACGAGCAAAGGGATTAGACTGTTTAAATATACAAGCATGTGCAAGAAAGTATACAATAACAAGATATACACAGTTTATGTAAACTCAGGGCAGCAAGGAGACACTGAGGCATTATTTGAAAGCAATTAAGCAAATGCAAACAATTAGAAGATTTATTACATAGTTCAGGCTCTCAATACCCACTGACGACAAGAAACATTTTCATATTTTAACAGCTGTTTATAGTAGAAATAGTGTAGCTTTTAGTTTGATTAGCTATTTACAAGGATTAAGGTTGTGTTTCCGCAATATAAAATGATTGCATTATTAGAATGTCATACGACTGACACCGGTCTGGTGAAACCTTGGTAGGCAAAGGGTTAAATTAAGTTATGTTGCTATCTTTATGCTACTTGGAATATTGCCAAAATTACAAATGTAATATTTTCTATGAGACAGATGTTGTGTGCTATTTCAGTGGCAACATTTGAAAATGGTACCTTTTACAAGACACATGCATTTATTTAAATCATGCGATTAATTAAAAATTATTTTTTGGGAGAGTTTTGCTAACATGCCTGCGGCCTCTGTTTAATAGTCTGAAATGCAAGGTTCTACATTTTGGAAGTAAAAATAAGCAGGCAACCTTTTCAACCTATTTCAATGATGCTAGACTTAACAAAACAGAGGAGGAAAGTGGGAGAAGTTATAGATAACAAGCTAAAGATGGGTGCACAATGCAGGGCAGCGGCATCTAAGGCTAATAACATACTAGCATGTATTAAAAGAGGCATTGATGCAAGGGAGGAAATCATACTTCAGTCACTATATAAATCCATGGTAAGACCTCACCTTGAGTATGGAGTGCAGTTCTGGGGACCAATCTCAAAAAAAGACATTGCAGACTTAGAAAAGGTTCAAAGAAGGGCCAACAAACTAATAAGGGGAATGGAGAAATTAAGCTATGAATAGAGGTTAGCCAAACTGGGTCTGTTTTCTCTAGAAAAAAGGCGCCTGAGATGTGACATGATTACTTTATATAAATATATTCAAGGCACATATACAGAGATGGTGGAAGCTCTGTTTATTCCAAGAATTTTTTTTGTGACAAGAGATCACAATTTAAGGCTTGGGGAAAGGAGATTTAGGGGCCGAATTATCAAGCTTCGAATGGAGCTTGATGCGCCTGTTTCTGTGCGAGCCTTCCGGCTCGCCGGAAACAGAAGTTATGAAGCTGCTCCATAACTGGTTTGCCTGCTCTGAGGCCGCAGACATCAATCCACCGGAGCCTATACGATCAGGCTGATTGATACCCCCTGTTAGCGGCTGATTGGCAGCGAATATGCAGGGGGCGGTAAGCATTTATTGATGTGCGGCGGACTGTGGACACGATACGCTACATCGTATCATGTCCGCTTGCATATTAATAAATTGGCCCCTTAATCTCCAGCAACGTAAACATTTTTTTTCACTGTAAGAGCAATCAAATTGTGGAACTCATTACCTAAGGAGGTAGCAAATGCCAATACCATAGATACATCTAAAAATGGTTTAGATACATTTCTGTCTAGAAACGGAATTCAGGGATATGATTGCTTGTGTTAAATGGGTCCCCTTTTTTAATGGGATTAATTTAAGCTCAACTGGAGCTTTTATTGTAAGTATATTATATTTGTATAGGTTGAACTCGATGGACTTCTGTCTTTTTTTTAACCTCATAACTATGTTGCTGTTCCAATTTCCAGCAGGGTTAACTCTGCTTTTTGGCTTTCTGAGGTTGGTAAACTTAGTTCTGTCAACATGGCTTATAGCCAATTATTTGTTAAAATCCATAGTTCCATCCTTTTCTTCTCCCGAATCTCTCTCTCTCCGGCACAATACAGACTGTTGCTAAAGAACATTCTTTTTAAATTACCACTAAACTACAGACTCACTATCATCCTTCACCTGAATTTCCTGATTTTTTCCATCTGCATAGGCCAGCCTGAAACCTTCCTATAGCACACACTCTTCTTATATTTAAAGGGACACTGAACCCAAATTTTTTCTTTCATGGTTCAAATAGAGCATGCAATTTTAAGCAACTTTCTAATTTACTCCTATTATCAATTTTCTTCATTCTCTTGCTATCTTTATTTGAAAAAGAAGGCATCTAAGCTTTTTTCTTGGTTCAGACCTCTGGACAGCACTTTTTATTGGTGGATAAATTTATCCACCAATCAGCAAGGACAACCCAGGTTGTTCACCAAAAATGGGCCGTTATCTAAACTTACATTCTTGCATTTCAAATACAGATACCAAGAGAATACAGAAAATTTCATAATAGGAGTAAATTAGAAAGTTGCTTAAAATGTCATGCTCTATCTGAACCACAAAAGAAAAAATTTGGGTTCAGTGTCCCTTTAACACAGAGCTACAAACCAATAACACCCTTCACTTGGCCAGACTGTCAGCTTCCTATAACACAGACTTCTGATTAACTATACACCCCCCCCCTTTTTATAAAATAACTATCATCTGTAATTCCCACAGTAACTTGTTACACCCCAGTGTCCCTTACAATTAATTCTGTTTTTTTTCAGTTTCCCTTTTCCTCTCATTTTACATTTCCTAACTCCACTGTAAAAAAAAAAAAAAAAAAACACTGCATTCCATGTTACTCACACTCATTAGTACTCAGCCTATCTTCTTACTGTTGTTTAAGGGACAGTCTACTCCAAAATTTGTATTGTTTAAAAAGATAGATAATCCCTTTATTACCCATTCCCCAGTTTTGCATAACCAACACAGTTATATTAATACACTTTTTACCTCTGTGTTTACCTTGTATCTAAGCCTCTTCTGACATCTACCTGATCACATGACTTTTTATTTATTATCTATTGACTTGCATTTTAGCCAATTAGTGCTGGTTCATGCACAACTCCACAGGAGAGAGTGTTATCTACAATGTTATCTATATGGCCCACATGAACTAGCCTTGTCCTGATGTGAAAAGCTCATAAAAAAAAAGCATTTGATAAGATGCTGTCTGTAGTGGCTTAGAACTAGGCAGACATTTAGAGGTTTAAATGTTATAAAGTATATTAATATAATAATGTTGCTTGTGCAAAGCTGGGGAATGGGTAGTAGAGGCGTTATCTATATTTTTAAACAATAACAATTCTGGTGTAGACTGTCCCTTTAACTTCTTCAAATACATTTCAAACTGTGCACCTGCTGCATTAAAAAAACACAGAACTACAAGCTGACTTTAATCCCTCACCTGGACAGGGCCGGATTTCCCATTAGGCACAGTAGGCATGTGCCTACAGGTGCCTTGCAGTGAGGGGCGCCTGCCTGTCAGAAATAAAAAAAAAAAAAATTTTGTGAGGGCATTAATTTTAATAAGAATTGTGCTGCCAGGTGCTTACAGAGTTGAGTGTTTCATTGGGAATATGTTACAGCAGTTGAGGGAGCCATGAAGGAGAGAATGGCAAAGATTAAAACTAAACCCCTCCCATTTTCGCCAGGCATGTTTAGTTTCACTTTTATTTTATGTACTTCTATTGCCTCACACAGCCAAGCTCCATGCTGATGTTTAGCAGACACTTTTTATTGAAGGAATGAAAGCTTCAGAACAACAGGTTAGGACTGTACAAGGCTTCTAATGCTGCCTAGAATGACAACATAACAAGCAGAGCACTTTAACCCCTTGGCTACCAGAGAGGATTGCAGTGTATTCACTTGTTATGTGCTGTAGAGCATTTTGATAGCCAGGGGGTTAAATTCTGCTTCAGGATGAATGTTTTTGTTCTATAAAGGCATTGGAGGTGAGGAGGTTATGTGCTGCTCTGCTCTTTATTACAAGCTGCCAATTGTGATTTACAGCCTTTAGGGCACTTTGACAACAAAGTTTGTAGACTGTAAGGCTTTAAAATGTGTATGTGTGTAAACCACTCACATGGCATATTTGTTTGTATGTATGTATATGTATATATATATATATATATATCCTCCATGTGTATCTGCACTCTCAATCTCCTCCAGTCATCAACCAGGGTGCCAGGTCAGTAACATTCACAGTATTTTCAAAATAGGACTGCACTCGCTGGATTTAAGCATAAAACTTATTTTATTTTATTGTGGTAACGTTTCGGAGTCCACAGACTCCTTCCTCAGACCAGTACAAACATGCAAGTGAACACAGTGCCTTATATATACAATAAGCCCCACCCATCTAACAATACCTGTGTGAATTGCGCCAACAACATGGTTGTCATGGTGATGACCCCCTCAACCAAACAATATTGCCATACTACTAAGCTAATAAAATAGTAAAATATATAGAGCAGAAATACAAACATATCATTATAGCAATGTATATCTATGTAGACCAACATTTGCAGTATCAGGTTACAGTGTGCTAACAATAATTCAGCACATGATTCATGTTATAAAGTCACATTAAGCATGGAACAATTGAGTCACAATAATCTATCCCTACTTTATAGCTAGTTAGTTACTTATATGAGTCTGTATGTGTCCATAATTGAGGTTATTACACAGTTATCATATCACATATTGTTTAAATAAGCGTTACCCAGAATTGGAGAATCCTAGTAAATCTCTGCCACTGCTTTTGTAAACGCATCATGTTTGTCAGGTCATAACAGATCTAGATTATTGCTGATACTCATAGCAGACACCTCCGTATAGGAACATACCTTATGTAAAAATGCCAGTATCCCCAGTCTGATTAGTGATCTGCCAAAAAGATGTGTTGCTGTCAAGTGCCAAGTTATGTGTCTCAGAGACGCTGTGCAGTGAACTCCGGCGTCTGTGGTGTAATTCCTCAAACCGCATGGCTAATTAGCATATGCAGCTGACGTCACCCGGCTTGCGCTACTGCTTGTAGTCATGGTAACCGCAGTGCGTTTATACAGCTTCAAGCCCTGTCAGTATTATCAGAGTGATTTGAACACATTAGTGAGTGTTAGGTGGCCATGTAACAATACAGCAGTAGCTCACCCAATGTTACCAGAACGGTTACAACAGATGTAAAAGGGCAAGGTATTAAGGCTTCCACCGGTGGGGAATAATTTACATAGTGCACAACTTATAGTGCATAGTTAAAGTGTATTGTCACCCATATAGCTATTGTGGGGTAGTTGCTAAGGCTCTAGTAATAAATCCCTTGTTAGGTTACCGCAGCTGTGGTGGCAAATGGGTCATATGAGAAAGAAACAAAAATGTACATAAAGATAAAACTAAATGTAAATACAGATACAACTAAGGCTTCCACTAGAAGCAACATAACATGGTCCAACACATTATTGTATCCCACATACCTCATCAAATAAGGTAGCATATTGTCTTGTTACTCCAATTTTAAGCATATATCTGATACAGACTAACACAATGAGTATATATCTCAGGATACTTATTAGCATCACATTCGTTTAACAGTATTACCTCCTTGTGTCTGGATACCATTGTGTCCATATAGCTGAACCTCAAATAATATCATTGGTTCACTATTCATAATTGGCAATCAAGGAAGGGCATGTAATCTAGTTTAGTTCTGGTCCATACATAAGTCATTATAAGGTGTTAACTCCTTTTATAAGGTTGTGGTATTATAGTGGTCATAGACTTCCATTCATGATGGTGACAGGTGACTCCATAGAGAGATGAGAGTTATATTCATACTAGGTTCGTGGAGATGTCATGGTACCCTAACATTATCCAAGTGCCCTTCAATCCCATGTTTCAACCACCTCTGATAAGGCAACAGTAGACACTCATGAGTGGCACGGATACCTAATCCAGTGTGTATCACATTGTGTAACATGAAACACACTGGTTAGTGTTCCAACCCTCATGTATAGTCAAGATCGAGGTGGTCCATCTTAGTGTGTATCCCAGAGCTACAAGTGACTATCCCTGGTTGGATATCAAGCTCTATCAAGTGTCCCACTATAGCGGGTGATTCACCACGGGTGAATCCTCACAAGTATGGGATCAGTGGTATATAACCACACCACACTGTTATCAGAGGAAGCAATGCCAATCGTTAGACATATTTAGGCCCTTAGGATGTAGGGTACCAAGTCTGTGTATCCACCTCGTTTCACACTGAAGTAAGGCTTTGTCCCTGTCACCTCCTCGTTTAAGTGGTGGAACGTGGTCAATCAAGACGAATCTTAGGTCCGTTACCTTATGTTTGGCTATAAGGAAATGGCGTGCCACGGGTTGGTCCGATACCCCTTTGTCCAGGGCACTCCTTATGGCTGATCTGTGGTTCGCCATCCTGAGTCTTGCGTTGTCCGTCGTTTTTCCTACATAAAATAGGCCACAACAACAGCTGAGCAGATAAATAACATGAGAAGTTGTACAGGTAATGAAATGTTTTATTGTATATTTCTGGGTTGTGTGTGGATGTCTGAAGACTTTACACGGGATCATCCCACTGCATGTTGTGCATCCCAGACACCTGTAGCAACCCTTTTTCTTAGTCTTTAGCCATTGTTGTTTATTATAGCACTGCTGGGGGTCTGTGGACATGAGCAGGTCTCTTAGGCTCCTTCCCCGTCTGTAACCCATGATGGGAGGATCCATATGCTTAAATGGTAGAGTATGGTCTGTAGTTAAGATCTCCCATCTCTTCCTGATATTATCAGCCATCTTGTCCTTTCCTTTGTTGAAGGTCGTGGTGAAAACCATCCTGTCTCTCTTTGGCTGCTCCCGTTGGTCTACCGGATTCATTCCATGAGTGACCACCTCAGCAATAACATTTTGTATGAGTTCCATACTGTAGCCCCTTTGTAAGAACTTTTCAGCCATCATGTTTAATTGTGTTTCACGATTGCTGGCTTCAGTATTGTTTCTTAACACTCTAATCATTTGTGACTTTATAATTGCTTTTCTGGTGTGGGGAGGGTGGTTACTGGATGCTTCGAGTATTGAATTCCGGTCAGTTGGTTTAGTGTAGAGAGTTGTACATAATGTGCCTTGTTTTTTGTAAATCCTAAGGTCTAGAAAGTCAATATAATTCCCATCGTATTTAAGTTCAAATTTGATTGGGGTCTCAAGCGCATTTATGTGCGTGACCCAATCCACCAAAGTGTCTTTTGTGCCATGCCATATGAAAAAGACATCGTCAATGTATCTTTTGTAGTGTTTCACTGTGTCGATATTATAGATGTCAATGGTTTCACGTTCAAACTGTTCCATATACAAGTTGGCATATGACGGGGCCATGTTCGATCCCATGGCTGTCCCCGTCAATTGCTGGTAAAATGTGTTTTCAAAACGGAAATAATTCAAGGTTAAGCATTTTTCCAATAGGTCCAGGATCAGAGAGATAGGTGGTCCCACGTATGGGAATCGTGTCAACGCCACTGCTACTGCCTTAAGTCCCTCCCTATGGGGAATGACCGTGTACAAGCTTCTTACATCCAGTGTGACTAATAAGTCATTGTCATCAACTTTATCCACCGTGTTGAGGATGGAAATGAGGTCACCTGAGTCCCTAATATATGAGTCCATAGATCTTACAAGGGGTTGTAAAAGGGCATCAACAAACTGTGCTATAGGTTGTAGTAAGGACCCTCTGGCTGACACAATTGGTCTTCCTGGGGATTCTGTTGATCTTTATGTATCTTCGGTAAAGTGTACAATATTGGATGAATCGGATGAGTGGTCCTCAAGAAGTTGTATTCATCAATGTTGATCCAGTTCATCTGGTTTGCTTCTAATAGTGTACTGTCTATAACCCTTTTGAACTCATTCGTTGGGTCCCGGGATAATTTCTTATAGGTCTGGTGATCATCCAGTTGTCTTAAGATTTCCTTGCGATACTGTACATAGTCCATGACTATGATTGCTCCTCCCTTGTTCGCTGGGCGTATGATAATGTCTGTGTCTTTGGCCAAGGTTTTTAGTGCCATTCTTTCTGCTTTATTGAGGTTAGGTCTGTGTTTCATTTGTTCTAGCTCCTTAGTGTCATTACCAATCAATCTGGTGTAGGTTTTAATGCTTGAGCCACAGGTTTTGGGTTCAAATTTGCTTTTAGGTTTAAATTGCTTTATTTACTTTTCTATGGATATATCCTTAAAGTGTTCCTTTAATTTGAGGTTCCTTTGGAATCTTTGTATATCCAAGTAATTCTCAAAGTCATCATTAGTAAATGTGGGGATAAATGTGAGACCCTTATTTAGTAAACTAATCTCACCTTCTTCCAGTGTCCTTTGACTAAGGTTGATGACTATATCAGGGTTTTTCATCTTGGTGGCCCAGCGGACAAGGGAGGAGCAATCATAGTCATGGACTATGTACAGTATCGCAAGGAAATCTTAAGACAACTGGATGATCACCAGACCTATAAGAAATTAACCCGGGACCCAACGAATGAGTTCAAAAGGGATATAGACAGTACACTATTAGAAGCACACCAGATGAACTGGATCAACATTGATGAATACAACTTCTTGAGGACCACTCATCCGATTCATCCAATATTGTACACTTTACCGAAGATACATAAAGATCAACAGAATCCCCCAGGAAGACCAATTGTGTCAGCCAGAGGGTCCTTACTACAACCTATAGCACAGTTTGTTGATGCCCTTTTACAACCCCTTGTAAGATCTATGGACTCATATATTAGGGACTCAGGTGACCTCATTTCCATCCTCAACACGGTGGATAAAGTTGATGACAATGACTTATTAGTCACACTGGATGTAAGAAGCTTGTACACGGTCATTCCCCATAGGGAGGGACTTAAGGCAGTAGCAGTGGCGTTGACACGATTCCCATACGTGGGACCACCTATCTCTCTGATCCTGGACCTATTGGAAAAATGCTTAACCTTGAATTATTTCCGTTTTGAAAACACATTTTACCAGCAATTGACGGGGACAGCCATGGGATCGAACATGGCCCCGTCATATGCCAACTTGTATATGGAACAGTTTGAACGTGAAACCATTGACATCTATAATATCGACACAGTGAAACACTACAAAAGATACATTGACGATGTCTTTTTCATATGGCATGGCACAAAAGACACTTTGGTGGATTGGGTCACGCACATAAATGCGCTTGAGACCCCAATCAAATTTGAACTTAAATACGATGGGAATTATATTGACTTTCTAGACCTTAGGATTTACAAAAAACAAGGCACATTATGTACAACTCTCTACACTAAACCAACTGACCGGAATTCAATACTCGAAGCATCCAGTAACCACCCTCCCCACACCAGAAAAGCAATTATAAAGTCACAAATGATTAGAGTGTTAAGAAACAATACTGAAGCCAGCAATCGTGAAACACAATTAAACATGATGGCTGAAAAGTTCTTACAAAGGGGCTACAGTATGGAACTCATACAAAATGTTATTGCTGAGGTGGTCACTCATGGAATGAATCCGGTAGACCAACGGGAGCAGCCAAAGAGAGACAGGATGGTTTTCACCACGACCTTCAACAAAGGAAAGGACAAGATGGCTGATAATATCAGGAAGAGATGGGAGATCTTAACTACAGACCATACTCTACCATTTAAGCATATGGATCCTCCCATCATGGGTTACAGACGGGGAAGGAGCCTAAGAGACCTGCTCATGTCCACAGACCCCCAGCAGTGCTATAATAAACAACAATGGCTAAAGACTAAGAAAAAGGGTTGCTACAGGTGTCTGGGATGCACAACATGCAGTGGGATGATCCCGTGTAAAGTCTTCAGACATCCACACACAACCCAGAAATATACAATAAAACATTTCATTACCTGTACAACTTCTCATGTTATTTATCTGCTCAGCTGTTGTTGTGGCCTATTTTATGTAGGAAAAACGATGGACAACGCAAGACTCAGGATGGCGAACCACAGATCAGCCATAAGGAGTGCCCTGGACAAAGGGGTATCGGACCAACCCGTGGCACGCCATTTCCTTATAGCCAAACATAAGGTAACGGACCTAAGATTCGTCTTGATTGACCACGTTCCACCACTTAAACGAGGAGGTGACAGGGACAAAGCCTTACTTCAGTGTGAAACGAGGTGGATACACAGACTTGGTACCCTACATCCTAAGGGCCTAAATATGTCTAACGATTGGCATTGCTTCCTCTGATAACAGTGTGGTGTGGTTATATACCACTGATCCCATACATGTGAGGATTCACCCGTGGTGAATCACCCGCTATAGTGGGACACTTGATAGAGCTTGATATCCAACCAGGGATAGTCACTTGTAGCTCTGGGATACACACTAAGATGGACCACCTCGATCTTGACTATACATGAGGGTTGGAACACTAACCAGTGTGTTTCATGTTACACAATGTGATACACACTGGATTAGGTATCCGTGCCACTCATGAGTGTCTACTGTTGCCTTATCAGAGGTGGTTGAAACATGGGATTGAAGGGCACTTGGATAATGTTAGGGTACCATGACATCTCCACGAACCTAGTATGAATATAACTCTCATCTCTCTATGGAGTCACCTGTCACCATCATGAATGGAAGTCTATGACCACTATAATACCACCACCTTATAAAAGGAGTTAACACCTTATAATGACTTATGTATGGACCAGAACTAAACTAGATTACATGCCCTTCCTTGATTGCCAATTATGAATAGTGAACCAATGGTATTATTTGAGGTTCAGCTATATGGACACAATGGTATCCAGACACAAGGAGGTAATACTGTTAAACGAATGTGATGCTAATAAGTATCCTGAGATATATACTCATTGTGTTAGTCTGTATCAGATATATGCTTAAAATTGGAGTAACAAGACAATATGCTACCTTATTTGATGAGGTATGTGGGATACAATAATGTGTTGGACCATGTTATGTTGCTTCTAGTGGAAGCCTTAGTTGTATCTGTATTTACATTTAGTTTTATCTTTATGTACATTTTTGTTTCTTTCTCATATGACCCATTTGCCACCACAGCTGCGGTAACCTAACAAGGGATTTATTACTAGAGCCTTAGCAACTACCCCACAATAGCTATATGGGTGACAATACACTTTAACTATGCACTATAAGTTGTGCACTATGTAAATTATTCCCCACCGGTGGAAGCCTTAATACCTTGCCCTTTTACATCTGTTGTAACCGTTCTGGTAACATTGGGTGAGCTACTGCTGTATTGTTACATGGCCACCTAACACTCACTAATGTGTTCAAATCACTCTGATAATACTGACAGGGCTTGAAGCTGTATAAACGCACCGCGGTTACCATGACTACAAGCAGTAGCGCAAGCCGGGTGACGTCAGCCGCATATGCTAATTAGCCATGCGGTTTGAGGAATTACACCACAGACGCCGGAGTTCACTGCACAGCGTCTCTGAGACACATAACTTGGCACTTGACAGCAACACATCTTTTTGGCAGATCACTAATCAGACTGGGGATACTGGCATTTTTACATAAGGTATGTTCCTATACGGAGGTGTCTGCTATGAGTATCAGCAATAATCTAGATCTGTTATGACCTGACAAACATGATGCGTTTACAAAAGCAGTGGCAGAGATTTACTAGGATTCTCCAATTCTGGGTAACGCTTATTTAAACAATATGTGATATGATGACTGTGTAATAACCTCAATTATGGACACATACAGAGTCATATAAGTAACCAACTAGCTATAAAGTAGGGATAGATTATTGTGACTCAATTGTTCCATGCTTAATGTGACTTTATAACATGAATCATGTGCTGAATTATTGTTAACACAGTGTAACCTGATACTGCAAATGTTGGTCTACATAGATATACATTGCTATAATGATATGTTTGTATTTCTGCTCTATATATTTTACTATTTTATTAGCTTAGTAGTATGGCAATATTGTTTGGTTGAGGGGGTCATCACCATGACAACCATGTTTTTGGCGCAATTCACACAGGTATTGTTAGATGGGTGGGGCTTATTGTATATATAAGGCACTGTGTTCACTTGCATGTTTGTACTGGTCTGAGGAAGGAGTCTGTGGACTCCGAAACGTTACCACAATAAAATAAAATAAGTTTTATGCTTAAATCCAGCGAGTGCAGTCCTATTTTGAAAATACTATATATATATATATATATATATATATATATATATATATATATATATATACATACACACACATCACATTAAAAATTGTTAATCTGTTCTTTTATCAAGTAAGTGTGGTATGTTTGTGTTTTGTGGTAAATTGAATTTCTCATTTTAAACACATTTGTTGACCCCTGGATTACATATAATCTACAACATTCCATGTTTTCCTTTGAGAGCAACATCATATTATATTTATATTTCAGAACAAAATAAATGTAACATCTGTGTGTATTTGTACCAAAAAGAGTTCACAAGATTTTTTTCATGTAGTGGAAAAAATACCTACATTTTATATTTTCTTCCACTGGCTGCACAGGTTGTTGATGAGCTTGCATGCTTCTAGTTTTAATATTGCTATTGTTTACACAAAGCTGTGTTTAACTCCAACAAAATGTTAAGCACATAGTCAAAGTCATCTCCAGAAAAGGAATACACTAATGGCTTGTCAATAAACATGTCCTATGAGCCCATCTGGATCTGCACAGATGTGTATTGCTGTCTCAGAACTGACATTGACTATGTGTTTAACTCTTTTGCAAGAGGCTAAAACACTTCTGTGCAAGCCCTAGTGCAATAATAAAATGCCCTAGCAAACTGTCACATTTTATGTCCCTTTAAATAGGGTTTTCTTTAGAATATTTTGCATTAAAAATCAGTGGCGTCACTAGGGTTGGTGTCACCCGGTGCGGTAAGTTATGGTGTCACCCCCCCCCCCCCAGAAAGCAGACACACACAAAAACACAGGCAAACACACATACAAACACTCAGACACACTTAAAACATACTCAGATGCACACACAAACACTCGGAAACACACTCAGACACACACACAAAAACACTGAGACACACACACACAAAAACTCAGACACACACATACAAAATATGTAAACTGCACTGCATTAATTATAAAGCTCATGCCTAGAGCTGCTCCCTGGCTCAGCAGAGCATCAAATGAAAAATAAACAGAGGACTCTAAAAATAAATTACTAAAGAAAAGTTTTAGGTGCAAACTATGAAAATTCTGCTCTCTGACTCTGTTCCAAGTCTGTCAGTACACAGCCCCGGGCCGCGTGCCTACCACTTCTTATGGCCAATCACCTCTGCACTCTGCCCACCCCCAGACCCCCGCCTGCCCTCCTACCTGTTCAGTGTGCACTTAGTGTACCATAACCGTAATGGTCTGGTGGGCATCATACGTGGCTCCTTCACTTTAAAGACAGTGTCAGACAGTAATGCGGTCAGGTGCCAGGCATCCCCTCATGATTTGCCAGTTCCCGTTTAGAGAGACAGCACAGCAGTGAGTGACTCCACTGCTCCACATGTCACTGAGCAGTGAGCACAGATAGGCAGGCAGGTTTAGGCTAGCAGCGCAACTTTGCAAGCCCCACGGCATGTCCACAACATTCATAGCGAAATTGGGCAGGGGAGAAGCAAAGTACAAACAAGCAAAAGCAGCCGGGAAAACTATTTGTTGAAATTGCAGCACTGGCTCAAGGGGCAAAAAAATTGTGTGTCTACAACTTCCCCAGTCCCACCAATGTTCCCAAATGCCAGCCCCTCTAATAAAAAAAAATCCATGCATATCAACATTGTATTTCCTTGAATTTCAATAAAATTTAAAAAAAAAAAAAAAAAAAAAAAAAATTTTTTTTTTTTTTTTTTGGTGTCACCCCCTGGTGGGTGTCACCCGGGTGCGGCCCGCCCCCCCCGCCCCCCCCCTAGTGACGCCACTGTTAAAAATTTAACATGATTTGTTTTTGTTATACATAATAGAAATTGTATGGCCATTTGAGTCAAGTGAATATTGATTTTTTGTGTAGCTTCCATTGCAACAAATATTGCAATTGGTGTGTGTATTTGTGTATCTCCATAAAAGGGAAAATTTTATTTTACATGTAATATTTATTTTAGTTGTCCTAAATAATAATAAAAAAGTCCTCATTTTTTCCCACTTTTTTTTTTTTGGAGGGGGGGGGGGGCACTTCAGGTCTTTGTGCCTACAGGCACCTGAGATGTAAATCCGGCCCTGCACCTGGACAACTTTTCTCCTTTCAACTTTCAACTTTTTTTTTGTACACAGTATTCTGATAAGCACAGAGTCACAACAAAAATGCCTTAGAATAATAGTTTAAATGTATACAACCTTATTATATTCATAAAAAGTACTGTTTAATGTGTGGAAATACAAAAATAAAATGCTACAAAGTACACTAGCAGTTTATTAATGATTATTCATTTTGTGTAGAGGTTTATATATGAGTAAAAGCTGGAATCAATTTTGCTTGAACAACTGTAACAAAATATATCTATGAAAAGCCTCATAGGGGCCGATTTATCAAGCCGTCAATTGGCCCCAATGCATCTGTTTCCGTGCGAGCCTTCAGGCTTACCGGAAACAGGAGATAAGAAGCAGCGGTCTTAAGACCACTGTTCCTTAACTCGTCTGCCACCTCTAAGGAGGGGGACAGCAATCAGCCCGATCAGGTTGATTGACACCCCCTGCTAGTGGCCGATTGGCCGGGAATCTGCAGGGGGCGGCATTGCACAAGCATTTCTTGTGAAATGCTTGTGCAATGATAAATGCCGACAGCGTATGCAGCGGATCATGTCCGCTCGCAGTTTGATAATTCGGCCCCATAGTATTTAAAGGATAATTTTGTAAAAAAAAAATATGTATAATGACAAATATTTTGATATTTCTTTTCAGATTGTAACAAATCGCTATTGTGAAAATGACTGAACGTTTTGACTGCCATTACTGTAAGGAATCTCTGTTTGGCAAAAAGTACCTTCTGAGAGAGGAGAATCCATACTGTGTGAAGTGTTATGAGAACCTTTACTCTAACTCATGTGAAGAATGCAAGAAACCAATAGGCTGTGATGGCAAGGTAACTGCTGAGATTTTTTGCCTTGTGCCAGACAGACTTGCTTCTTATGCCAGTACTAGAATTGTGTTTATATATTACATTCTACGCTACTTTCAGTTTATTTTTATTACAATTCCAACCCTTAAAAATAATAATTTGATGGTAGATAAGGACAGCATGGTCAATATACAATACTAAAGAGATTACTTTTTATATATATTTATAAAAAAAAGTGTATACCTTTGTACTGGTCAGGATAGTTCTTTATCTATCTGCTTTATGCTTGGATGCCATGAGTTGTATTGTTGTATTGCAGTGTTCTTTAAAGTTGTGAGAAATTCATGATAAATGAGCAGGGTCTCACACTTAGGTCCAATATGCATTTTTTTTTAAAAATGAGATAGATAATTATATTATTGTATAATTAATAGTCAGTGACAGATACTTTGCTTTGTTTTTTTTTTGAGCATTATAATGTATTGTAATGTAGGTGTCTCTCCTTCACACCCAGAACCTTGTATAGCTAGATAAACAGTTCACAATTTGCCGTTCTAAAATTATTTGAGGTGTTGGTGTATGTATCAAAAAGACACTGGAAGCTTTTAAAGAAAACTGCATTAGGCTTTACTTGTACAGATGCATCAGCAATATTTGGAACATACCAAAGGACTTGTAAAACTATAGTCAGCACACACAGAGGAGGAAAAACACAATAGAGATTAAAAAAACAACTTCCTTCCTGTATAAAAGATTGAACAAGATCACAGATATAAACAATCAGCAATCTAAACTGAACAGCGCCATCTACAGCATCAATGTTGTTCATACATGTGGTATAGTACATGCTGTTGTATTTCCCAACACCCCTTCTCAACGGCATGTACATAATTACACAACATTCAGTTTCTTTTGAAGAAAACAATGCCGTTCCTTTGGCAACGGCTTTGTGAGTGCGTCTGCAGTCATCTCTTCCGATGGGCAGTATTGAATGTCAATAATACCTTGTTCTTGCATGTCCCTGAGTAAATGATATTTTACATCAATGTGCTTGGTTCGAGGATTCACTCTTTCTGATTGTGTCAACTTTATACACCCTTGGTTGTCTTCAAGAATTGGTATGGGTTTAGACACATCCAGTCCCATGTCTTGAAAAAGTTGACAAATCCAAATTGCTTCTTGACATGCATGTGCTGCTGCTATATATTCTGCTTCCGTTGAAGAGAGTGCAACAGTCGCTTGTTTTCGACTGGACCAACTTATTGTTCCTTCTCCATACTGGAAGATGTAACCACTTGTAGATTTGCGGTCAGTGGTATCTCCGGCCCAATCAGCATCAACATATCCAATTAGTTTTGGGTTTGATGTTGCTGGCAGTCGCAGCTTCATCCGAATTGTTCCTTTTAGGTACTGTATCACCCTCTTTATTGCATTCCAGTCGCGTTGACATGGTGTCGCAACTTTTCTACAGAGTATACCTATTGCTGCGGCAATGTCTGGTCTTGTCACGGTGGCAATGTATAGCAATTTTCCAATTGCCCTGCGGTAATTGTCGTTATTGGGTAACAGGTTATCTATTCCGTTGTTTTTCAGGTAATCTGGTTCCATAGGTGTTTTCACCTCTTTTGCATCTTGCATGTGAAATTGCTCTAATATTTCTGTAATTTTCTGACTTTGGTTAAGAAGATAGCTTCCATCCTCTTCCCTTTCTATTTGGATTCCTAAATAATAAGTGATGTTCCCTAGTTCTTTAATCTCAAAGTTCTGTTTTAATATATGAACTATTTGGTCACAGTCCCCTTCTTGTTCAAAACAAGTTATGATGTCATCAACATAAATTAGGATGTATATCCATTTGTTTTGTTGATGCCTTGAATATAGACATGGATCTGCTTTGCTTCTTGAGAATCCTTGTTTCATGAGTACTTCATTCACTTTTTCATTCCACATTCTCGCAGCTTGCTTTAGTCCATAGATGCTCTTTTGAAGTTTGCATACAAGGTTCGGTTCCCTCTCAAATCCAGGTGGCTGTTCCATGTAGAGATCCTCTTTGATGTCTCCATATAGGAAAGCAGTTTTGACGTCCAGGTGCCTCACTTGCATTCCCTTTCCGGCTGCAATGCTAAGGAGCGCTCTGATGGTGGAGTGTTTTACAACTGGAGCAAAAGTTTCATCATAATCTTCTCCAAATTTCTGTGAATATCCCTTTGCAACTAATCTTGCCTTGTATCTGTGGATATTTCCTTCTGCATCGTATTTTACTTTAAAAGTCCATTTGCTTCCTATAGCTTTGCGACCGGGGGGGAGCTCAGTGAGTGTCCAGGTTTTGTTTTCCTGAAGTGATTTTATTTCTTCTTCGGCTGCTTTTCTCCATTGGTTGGCTTCCCTTTTTGGCAATTTTTCAATATCTTCCCAGGATGTTGGTTCGAGTGTTTCATGTGTCTTAGCGATGTATGACAGCTTGCGGGGTGGTATACCTTTCGTCACCCGAGTTGATTTTCTGATTTCTGGTTGTTCCGTGGGTTCTATTGGTTTGTGAGTAGCTGTTTTTTCTATTGTGAGCTCCACTTCTTGCTCTGTCTCCTGTACAGCTTCACTTTGGTCAGCATCTCTTGCTGATTCAGTGGAGAGGTTCTCTTTATGGCTTTCGAGGGACATTTTTTCTGATGTTTGACTTTCATCAAAATAAACACTGCGGCTTATTGTGATCTTGTTGGTCTTTGGATGAAGAATTCTATAGCCTTTACTTTGTTCACTGTAGCCCATAAGAATGCCTTCTATGGCTGTGTTCTCTAATTTGGAGCGTTTCTCACTTGGAACATGGGCATATGCTTTACATCCAAACACTCTAATATGTCCCATACTAGGTTTTGATCCATTCCACATTTCATATGGGGTGCTCTCAATAGTTTTTGATGGTAGCCTGTTCTGTAAGTATGTTGCAGTCATTATTGCTTCACCCCAGTACTGGTTAGGTAAATTGGCGTCTGAAAGCATGCATCTTGCCATTTCTATGAGGGTGCGATTTTTCCTTTCTGCAACACCATTTTGCTCAGGAGTGTATGGTACAGTCGTTTGGTGTATAATGCCTTGTTTCTTCATGTATGACTCCACTTCCTTACTCATATATTCCCCTCCGTTGTCGGTACGTATTATTCCTGGTTTCCGTTGAAATTTATTGCTGAATGTAGCTATAAATTCTTGAAGTTTCTCTGATGTCTCACTTTTGTGCTTCATCAGATATGTTGTTGTGTACCTGGAATAATCGTCAATGAAAGTCAGTAAATATCTGTTCCCGCCGGGTGTGGGGGTTTTCATTGGTCCACACACGTCACTGTGTATGAGTTCCATGGGGTGAGTGGTTTTTCTTTGACTGGCTTGTGGAAGTGGGGTACGTGTGGCCTTTGCTTTGATACAACATGTGCACTTCATGAGCATGTCACAAGGCAAAATTATCATGTCTTCTGATAAACCTTCCTTTGCAAGTTCCTTTATGGCCTCTGGGTTTCGATGCCCTAATCGCCTGTGCCACAGGTGGATACATTTGTTGTGTGGATTATGAATGGCTGTTTTGGCTTGCTTCCTTTCAGTGATAAGTTTGTACAGGTGTTCGTTCAATCTTCCTTTTGCTAGGATTTGTTTCCTGTTTCGAATTGTGCATTCATTGCCTTGGAACTGAACTGTGAGTCCATTGTTAGCAAGAGTTTTCACTGATAGGAGGCTTCCTTCTAAACTTGGGACGTACAGAACATTCTTTACTAGAATGCTTCGCTTACCTCCTGATGGTGTGATGCAAGTCAGGAACCCTTGACCATTACCTTCAGCTGTAATACTTTTCCCATTTGCTAGGAAGACTTTATCTTTAGTATTGAAATCAATTTCTGTGAAGAATGTCTCGTCACTTGTCATGTGACTAGTTGCCCCTGAGTCAATGCACCATCCGTGTGGTGTACTATTCTGAGTCACTTTAAAGCTGCCGCTCCATGATACAGCTGCAGTTTGCTTTGTGGCTGCCTTAGCTCTCTCTCTTGTAGGTGGTTCTAACCTTCGCTGCTCAGCTTTCCAGATTGAGCAGTTCTTTTTCAGGTGACCGACCTTTTTGCAGCGAAAACACACTCTGGTTTCTCTGTTTTGTTTTGTGCCTTCTTGCGCCTTCAGAGCTACCTCTGATCTCTCATTTTCTTCACTATGCATGTTTTCCTTTCTTCTATTATATTCATCAATTAGTTTTCCCTTAGCATATTCTAGTGTTAGTTCTTGTTCAGGTCTGGTTTCTAGAGCATTGATAAGGGCACTATATGACTCTGGAAGGCTGCATAGTAATAATGCTACTATATGATTGTCTTTAATTTCTTCTCCAATTGCACATAGCTGTTCCACAATCTCTAGCATAGCATTCACATGTTCACACATTTCCTGGCCTTTTTCCAGCCTCATCTTATATAGTTTGCGCAGCAAATATAGTTTACTATTTAAGTTTGAACGCTCATGCAGTTTTTGTAGTGCAGTCCACATACCTTTAGCTGTGTTTTCTTTTCTTATGTGAATGAGTTGATCATCCTCCACTAACAGGCTTATAACTGCTTTTGCTTGTCTGTTTTTCTTGTCCCATTCCCCTGGATTATCAGTGGGTCTGTTTGTATCCAGCACCTCCCATAAATCATCTTTGGATAACAGCATTTCAAGCTTAAACTTCCACAGCTGGTAGTTGGTATTATTTAATTTCGCTATTGCATATTTCACATCTGAACCACTTGCCATCTTTCAGTAATTTGGATGCAGCTCTTGTTTCCTCACACAGTATTTGCTTGGATCATAGATGCAACACTTACTGACTTGTAGTTTCTTTTTCTTCAGTGTCTGGGCCCATAACCTGTTGGTGTATGTATCAAAAAGACACTGGAAGCTTTTAAAGAAAACTGCATTAGGCTTTACTTGTACAGATGCATCAGCAATATTTGGAACATACCAAAGGACTTGTAAAACTATAGTCAGCACACACAGAGGAGGAAAAACACAATAGAGATTAAAAAAACAACTTCCTTCCTGTATAAAAGATTGAACAAGATCACAGATATAAACAATCAGCAATCTAAACTGAACAGCGCCATCTACAGCATCAATGTTGTTCATACATGTGGTATAGTACATGCTGTTGTATTTCCCAACATGAGGAACCTCACAGTACTGTACGGGAGCAGCGGGGAACCGCTCCACTTCAGAAAAAAAAATGTTGAGAGCAGTAGGGAAGGGGAAGGAGGGAGAGGGGATCCAAGTGGATGTGATTTCGGCCCGTGTACACCGGCTTTAGGACTAGTATATGTATATATATAAAAATTAAATAAACAGGTCCTGCACTCTCCGCTGTGAAAACACAAACTTCTTCAGGTTATCTGTCTGAGGAAGGGGCTAACTACCCTGAAACGTCACAGGAGAGTGCGGGACCTGTTTATTTAATTTGTTTACTTTTCCTACCCAGAGCACCCCGGAAGTTGGAAGTTTATTGTGTGTGCAGATCCCCTGCTTGATGTTTTCCTATATATATATGTATATATATATATATATATATATATATATATATATATATATATATATATATATATATATATATATATATATATATATATATATATATACATATGAGTGTAATACCTTATTTTGTTTTACATGTGTTTTATTATACTTTTATTGTAACACTTTACTTCAGGTCTTCTTTAGTGCCGTTATATGTTGAGGTTGAACACAACACATAACTCACAACTTGTTATTTTGGTGATGTTTAGTGCTATCTATTAGTATAGGACATGCTAAGCATTCTCTGTTCATTTTTATTAGATTGTGCAGCATTCTGAGTGTGGGCCCACAGTGTGGCCCCCTGCGCTATCCATAGCACTCCACTAGGCCTTAGTTTGCTTACTTTTTGCTATAAGATGATTGGCCTTTGCTTGTACCACACTCCGTATAGAGCCTGGACAAGCTGTTTATGTTTCACCCTTGCCTGTGGCCAGTTAGAAGGAAATGTAAATGGTTTTATGCACTGTTCTAAGCAAACTATTTGTAGTATATGAAGCCGAGTCCGACAGCATACTTACATATGCAATCTGAGCTTCAGCCTCTCTAGGAATCATGAGACAAGCAAAAGCAAATAAAAATAAGTAATATAGGTATATTGCAATAGTGTTTTATTTCTATCAATTAATTTATGGGCACGTTTA